>NC_134460.1:90736674-91038774 GCF_047948215.1 Lycorma delicatula
ACTTAAAACACGATGCACTCAAATAATAACATGAAACCTAAATGAGATATCAACATTCCAAAAATATGCGATTAGAGAGGAGATTATACAGAACACAATGCTGTCAACCGCACGTTATAAATATTTCCGTTGGCACGTAATTAAAAATGTTCAATTAATTTCGACCTCGCTCGTATTAACAATTTTGTGACTTAAAATTACTAATATTACAATTTTTAATAAACAAATCTAAACTAACTTAAATTTAAAAAAAAAATAAGGTAATTTATTTTTTATACCAAGTAAGAAATTTAATTATTTCCTTTGTCTTATGCATGTATAAAATATGTGAATATATGTAAATCTCGGCATGAAATAAACAGCCACAACAGCTTTAGATATGGGCTGTTGTATTACTAGTAAAATGCAAACTATTAACAGGTTTATCTATATTTAACTGTTTAGTCTTGTTTCTACATTACTTAATTTGTTTTAGAACAGACTGTATTTTCATAATGTTCATCCTAGAGGGAAAACTTTAAATTATCAGTAATAAAATATGTATAAAAAAGTGGTAATGGTGCTGCCTTGCATAAATCTGGTACTCTGGAAATAACATTTGGTAAAGGAGAACAAAAAATGAAAAGCTAAGTTACTACTTGCAATCAACAACACTCTTTCTGTGGAGTAGGGGCTTCTGCAATTACTACTAAAATGATACAGATCTAAGCTAGGCGAATTGCTCAGGGTCTGGATACTGGTAACACACAACTGTGTATAATATATGAAACTTCATGCATCCACATTGGGTGTATAGTTTCTTTGTAATATGGTCTTTAGATTTGAAGACTATTTTTAAACAAAATTTACCTCTTAAGTATTTCATAAATGAAGTATATGAACAATTTTGATTTGTCTAAAGCTGGTATAACTTTAGAATAAATAACGATTCAGTATTCAAAAAACAAATTTAATAGAAAAGATAAGAATTATATCTTTTTAGTAATTAACTAAGCCAAACATAAGCAAGAAATCTTCAGAAAATTTCATACTGCCATTTTGAAAGAAATTTACAAGATGAACTCTTAAATAAAGACCAGTAAACTAGTTCATTTTCTATAAAAGTGATTAAGAGAAAAAACTAAAATTTAAAGTAAAAAAAAGTTGTTATTGAGATTTTTTCCTGTTTGCAATAGCAATGCAGTTAGTGATGAGTTGTCACAGATGTCCAATTACTGCAAAATGAACAATTCAGAAGATATCTTAAGTAATTTCCTTGATAAAAAAATACCCTAAGAAAGATGATACACTGATAAGAATTCATATAAGCTACTTCTGCAGTAGTGGTATCGTACGCTTAAATTAAGTGTTGTTAATGTAAAACATTTTTAAGAATGTCAACCCTATGAAAATGTAATTTATTATATTTTGAATAATTATTTTAAACAATTACACTAAACATTACCATTAATAAAGGAAATACATATTTAAATAAGTTTTGTTTTTCATTGCCTATCTATCCACCACCACACAAAAAAATATATCGGTATCGGTTTACTGAAGAATTTATATTTTATAAAACAACAGACACTGAGAAATTAACAAGAATAACCTTTGATGAACAGAATAAAAATTGGACAATTTTCTTAATTCCCAGGTGTAGTAATGTGAAATTGTGTAATTAAAAATGTTTGGTTATTTTCTGAACAGACCTCGTACACAATCACAAAAGATATTCAAATTTATTTGCAATGTCTAATAATATTTGTACAGTAACATTATTTTTGATACCAACATAATCTCTTATCAACAATAATTCCATTTTGTAAATAAATATTCTCTTTATGGCAAATCTGTTCATAAAACCACTAGTTTTAATTTATTGTGGGAAAATGTTTCTTTTGTACTTATAATCAACTGGATGCTAGATTAAAATGATTTAAAAATAATAAAATTACATAGTAATACAAATTAAGTATTTTAATTTTCTACATTCTATGCTTTCAATCACTTGTCTTTCAATAATAAATAAGTATAATCACTAGTATCATGGGTGAGTCATCTAATTTATGGAAGTCCTTGATCCAAGTTACTATGAACTTGATGAAGGTTTGAGAAGAATTATATGTAAACTGTATCACTCTGAAATAGCAGAATGCTTTATTGTAAAAATATGCAACTGTTTATTTTTTCAATAGCTGCTCCTTAAATAAATAATTTACTTTTTGCAAGTGTTTTTGATTACAGATCTCTATAGAAGACAAAAAAGTCAATTATAAAGCTTAACACAAATTTATTTTCATCGTTTCCTAAATTTATCATAATAATCTTCACAAATTTATCTTCAATAATATTTTCATGCAAATTGTCAATAACCCACTCTTCAACTAGATAATAAATTCTTACCCTCTTCACAAAATCGCTTAATTTCTCTTAAATATTTCCTACGCCATGAAATAAAATATTTGCGTTCAATCAATAAAGAATTATTATTACAATAGCATACAATAGAAAAATATAAGGAAAATTTAAAAGGCCTTAAAATACCACAGTGAAAAGTGTAAAGAGCTCTTCTGTATAACAATAACAAATGTCAATGATGACCAGCACCATGACATCGAGCCCAGATGTAAACATCTTGTGCAACATTTAAAAACACAATATAAAATAAAAATATGTAATACAAACAATAAAGTATCAATAAAATATATTTTACTATGAAACCAGACTGCAGAACAAGATCTGTCATAATTCTAATTGTAGGATTAATGCACGAATGAAAGACAGGAATACTTGAATGAAGAAAATAAGGAGGATAGTTAAACATAACATTTACTTTGCAAATAAAAAATATTGAAAAATCAATTCCTCTTAGAGTAAAGAAGTAAAGTTACAATTAATCATTTACTGGAGAAATTACATAAATTAACAATTTAGTTCTATAATTACACCCATAATTAAATTAAAGTTTTAAAATGGCAGTACACTTTATTTTAAAGCAAAGGTTATGAAAACTTTACCTGTGAACCTTTTAGCTCTGTCCGAGCTCAATCAAAGGTAAAATTTGTATTAATTTTATCTTGAAATAAACTGTATTATATCTAAAGAAGCTCAATATTGAATGAAAGCTACCTCAAGTACAAGTAAAAGTTTACAACTTTTATCTTAAATAAAGTATATTGTACTTGATATTAAAAGCTTTATATTTTATAATAAACTTTGTCATGGATGTCAAAAATTATTTTTATGTTAGTACTGAGACTGTGTAAGTTATTCAAAGGAAAATATTATATGTTATAATCAATTACCTAATAAAACTTTTAATACACAAAATACATTACTGCTGAAAAGTATTTCACCCATTAAAAGCAAAAAGGCCATACTATGTACCAACAACCATAATTACTCATATATCAGAAGTAGAAGTTCAATGTTTGCATTGGCTCACAATTTAAATTTATTTTAAAGTAAGACTCCTTATTTTAATATTAAGTTCTTCAGGATTTCCTCTAACATTTTTAGAACTTCCACTTACAAGGAGTTTAAAATAAAATAAGGCAAATGCCTTACAAAGAAAGAGGTTTTTATAGTTAGAAAAATTACTGCTTTTTCAAATTTGAAAATATTTAAGATATTTTTAAACTAATTTTATTTTGAAATGTTTCTTCTCTATATAATATGAGAAGTGTTTTCTTTTACTATTCTGTAACAATGTTGCAGTTATTTTGCAAATGAAAATAAATAAATACTTCTTCTGATTTGGTAGAACCAATAACATATGTAACATTGTAATTATCACAATCCGACGGATTGTGATAACCACGCATCCCACAACAATAAAAGAATACAAAAACTCACCATAAATATTGAAATAAATTACCCGAGAATTAATTAACAAGAAAAAATGGGGTATAAATTGTATCATAAAACAATTCTAAAGAACTTTAATGGGTAACTAAAATAATCAATTCATGCTAACAAAAAGAAAACTATGAATAAATGAAAATACGCTTCCAGAAAATTATTCAATAAATTTGGTCTGCATTTTGTCTGTTTGCTTAATACATATGTAGTTCCTTTCAATTTCATTTGTTTGTAAACTTTGCAATGTTAAGTGTTTGGGTTTGTGGCTTTACATATTGTGGGTAAAATTTTATCTTTGCAATTACTGTCTTTTCAAAGTGTATCCTGTTTCTATAAGGTTATCAGCAGATTCTATAGTTTGGTGTAATTTGATCCCTAGATATCAGAAACTATAGAATCACATTTCTTTTTGTACGAGATCATTTGCAGATTCTGTAGTTAAATAACACAGAAAGAGGATAGACTTGAGAAAAGAAATTTGTGATTATGAGGTGTTTACAGAGGTTAATTCTACTGTCTCAGAACAATTCAAATAAGACAAAAATGTAATATGTGAAAGTGTCATGAACTCAACACACACTCCAACAATGTAAAATTAACTAGCATAATAAACATTCATAAAAACAGATAAAAAATAAATACACAGTACTTATTAAATATTCTATTTCAATTATACATAGATTCTCTAATCACTTCTAGATACCTAACATTAACAAGAGCAAAACCACTGAAGGAGTCATAACTTCTGAAAATATCTCCTTGAAGTATATTTCCACATATTAAGAAGTTTTTAAAAAGATGAAGTATTTAAAAAACTTCATTTTGGAACGATTAGGTTTAGGCATTATACACAAAATATAAAAGGATAGAAAAATAAAACAACTTTCTTCTCAACAGCAATATAATTCCAAGTTATATTTACAAAAATAAATAGGATAAATTTGACTTGGTTTGAGACATCCATCAATGTTAATATGTTGTTCAATCCTGTGTTAATATGTGATTTCAATCCTATGTTATCCAATCAATCATCATCATCATCATGTTTTACATATGATGTGTATACATCATATCCTAATGATATTGTGTTATCATATAGTACTCTAAAACGAGCAGGAAGAAAATAAAAATTAATTACTTGAGCAGGAGGCCAAATAATCCATTCAGCCACATACAAACGCCATCCTTTTTGTACAACTTCACATTTTATTCGCTCACTGTCTGATTTCTCTAAAATACCCATAGCAACTAAAAATACACTGATGTAAATGGGAGAAAATATAACCTGATCAATAATCACCTTTTTAACTACTACTTTTATAGTTCTTTCTGGCAATTTGTTATCTAAAAATTTGTACCAATAATGGCACATAAAACCAACTGCCATTCCTGCTGTAGCCATATTTCTGGTTCTTACTGCATCCCAAGATTCTAAACGTTGAGAACTAATTTCATAAAATTGTTCAAGAATGTCACCTGTGCCCGATAACGATAAGGAAACACCAATGTTTGTTAGCAATAAATACTTGCTGAACATAGATTTTCCAATATCTCGACATTTTTTCACAAACAAACGACCAGTTAATGGCAAACCCAAACTTTGCATTGAAAGTTCTCCACCACTTTATTACTTTTCACAAAAGTTAGAGAAAATGTTTTCGCACGCAGAACACGAGTGTTCACTACACGCGACACGGTAAAGAGGTTATGAACCATCCACTATGTCCACCCTAACCACACTTAAAAATCAATACTAAATTACGTAAAAAAGTAAACAAACAATGATAGTAGAGAGAGCTATTGAGATTTACATCATCTGAACTTGTAGATAAGTACATAAAAAAACTTTAATATTAAAATAATAAAAATGTTATAAAATAGATTCCTTTTAGGATCTTCTCCGTTACGTATCACAATTTGGTGGTGACTGATTGACAGTGAGGTGCAATTAACTAAACTCTAATCATTTGAAGTAATTTTATTATTTTTTTTTTTTATAGTAAATAATAAAGATTACCTTTATAATGGAGGCCAATAGGCGGCTATATCCAAAAATATAGCGGTCGAAACGACCGCTATTGGGCTGTCACCAATTAGCTGTCAAACAGTGCGCTGTTTGTCCCACATTGTACCTTATTTTTATGCTTTGCAAGTCTGAATATGTGCCTCTGTTTGTGTGTCTACAAAATTATATGTATAGTTTACAGTTTTATGATTAAAATTTCCTGGTAAATTTTTAATACTCCTATAAGTGCGCCATCATCCGAAATTATGGTCGTACCTGGTTTTATTCTTTGCCATATTACTGGAATTAAACTTTCAGCGCGTCCGTTTTCCACTAACCATAAAACACTTCTTTCTATACAGTATCTCCCAAAGACCCATTGTTGTGGAAGAACACGCCCAACTTGGTATTTTCTGCGGGAAAATAAACTTTCGTCTATTTTGACTGTTAACTCTTGACCTCCAATTAAATTCTAGTTGTTTACTACAGTATGGGTACAAAATTCGCCCACTCAATCCTGTTATTGATTTATCTCTAACACCTATGCATAAAAACTTTTAGTTGACAATCTCATAGCCCAACAATAAAAAATGCAATTTTACAGTAAGTTTAGAACCAGTTAAAAACGTATCGGTTCTTAGTCTGCAATTTTTTTTAGTCCACGTATCTCGTACTCCCACCCTTAAAATCGCTGTCAGATCTCCTCGGATTACGAAAAATACAATGTTCCTGAAGAAAATGTTTCCCGGCGTCTTCGTCTTTAATACGTCCAATTAAACGAATGAATTTTATGTTAATTATAAATCTTAATTTTGTTACTGTAAATACCTTTATTCCATTGTTTCAGATATGCTTGATTGCAAACACTGCATATCTTAAAAAGGAAAACTTGTTCTCAAAAACAAAAAACTTCGTGGATAGAAAACAAATCAAGCCTTTACTACAATACAGTTCTGTCAAGAGAGAATGTAATTACACTATCAAGAAAGAAACGCCCTTTTGTTACTTCAAATGAATAAAAAATCAATACTTATTGTATTTTTATTTATGTGTAATATCAAATGTAAATAAGTGTGCATTTATATGAGAAATGTACAGTATACATGGTATGCTGACATGTACTGCCTGATGAATTTATAGATTTGGGTCAGTATGATTTGGAAGTTGAAATATGGTTGAGACAAAATTCAGACATGTTTAAAACTTTTATTGGATAAGATGGTGCATTGCATCTTATAAAACTGATGGTTCCGCAACATTTGTAACATCTTTAGCAGTAGCAACCTGGAAATTAAAGGATGCTTAATTGTAGGCTAAAGTAAAAGACTAAAGCTTCATATAATAAACCAGATCTCACAGTTTATTACAGTTTCCAAAATTCAGCACATATTCCTCCACTCAAATTTTGTTATCGAGCAGCTCTTCTGAATTAAAAGGTTTTATTTTCTTCAGGATGTCATCTGTATCTCTCCATCAATGGCATTCGGGCCTGGTAAAGTGTGTTGACATTCCCTCTGTATACTGAGCAGCCTGGACTTACATTCCTCCTACCGGGTCATGCTTACCACGTGACGGTCATAAAATATGGTGAGTATTCAGCATATTATAATTTATTTATGGTGAGTATTCACAACCACTGAATGAATAAAAGGTAGGATTGCATTCCAATCCTTGTAGATCATAGATCTTTTTGAAATTTGAGGCAAAAAAATAAGGAACACAAAAAGCCTTAAAAATGTGTAATTATTAACCAATATAAATATATATATATATATATAGGTTTACCATATTTTTTGGGCCAAACCCAGGTCACATTTTTGAAATTATTTAAAAGTTTTAACAGCTTACTTAAAGATTAAAATTTATTTATTCAGTTGTATTTTTCAGAAACGGTTTGTTGTTTTAATTACATCAAAAAATTCACAAGTAAGTTCTGAATTAATTTTAACATTTAGCAGATGTTTAACAGTAGATACTAAAAGTCTACCCCTTTCTGCAGACCAATGTTTCCTGTAATTGAAAAAACTCTCTCAACTGGAGCAGATGTCCCAGGCAAAAACCTTGCAAGTAACCATTTTAGAAATACTGCAACATGAAATATCAGTTTTTTGAAACACCTTAAAAATTGCTTTTCACGTTGCTTCAGTAGTATCTGGTACTTTTTCGGAACTTGAACCACAACCTACCCTTTCGTTTTGAATTACCTGGTTCAACAATGTACATTCATCATATAGATCATCAATATTTATGGAATATTTTATAATTTCATTAACAACTCTCTTCTAAATCAGCCCAGGCAATTTCAGTTAGTAATTTAGCCACTGAAACTTACTAACTTTATCAAAACTGGTTCTCCACAACTCTAAGTATTGGATAGTAGAATTATAAAAATTGTTTACGCTTGGGATGAATTTTTGTTCCTGAACATCATTATTTTACAGTGCATAGCAATTCTTTGGCAGAAGATGGTATAAATTTGTGGGTTTCTTTTCCCTGAAGTTGACAAATTAATCCAGAATATGTGTGAAATGCTTCTGTTGCTGTGATAGAATTAGCTTCCAATTTTAGAACTACATTATTAAATTACTGTAGAGATTTTAGGCCATCAAAAATGGAAAGAATTCTTTCTATAGCAGGTATTAAAATAAGGAACCGTATGCTGCTATGAGATAATACTTTTTCGTAATCTGTATCCACAAATTCACAGAACTCGAAGTTTCGTTACTCTTACTGTATATATGTGAAAATATTTATAAATTTTTATAACAATAACTTCTATATCCAGGGGTAGAGCATCACATGCTGTTTGTACAATGTGAGTTGAACAACTAATTCCTAAAATAGGTCTATCTAAATTACTTTGAACTTTTCTGAACACAATTTTATTCCCCTTTCTCTTCATATCACCAAAATTACTGTTATTCAGCAGTACTTATTCAGATACTGTGTTATCAGCAGTAAAACAAACCAACCTTTCTTCAAGATTGTATTTTTTCACACACTGCAAAAGATACGGAGTCAAAAGTTGAGCAATTTCACCTGATGCTTCTTTTTTTTTTTTTGTCTTCAGTCATTTGACTGGTTTGATGCAGCTCTCCAAGATTCACTATCTAGTGCTAGTCGTTTCATTTCAGTATACCCTCTACATCCTACATCCCTAACAATTTGTTTTACATATTCCAAACGTGTCCTGCCTACACAATTTTTTCCTTCTACCTGTCCTTCCAATATTAAAGCGACTATTCCAGGATGCCTTAGTATGTAGCCTATAAGTCTGTCTCTTCTTTTAACTATATTTTTCCAAATGCTTCTTTCTTCATCTATTTTCCGCAATACCTCTTCATTTGTCACTCTATCCACCCATCTGATTTTTAACATTCTCCTATAGCACCACATTTCAAAAGCTTCTAATCTTTTCTTCTCAGATACTCCGATTGTCCAAGTTTCACTTCCATATAAAGCGACACTCCAAACATACACTTTCAAAAATCTTTTCCTGACATTTAAATTAATTTTTGATGTAAACAAATAATATTTCTGACTGAAGGCTCGTTTCGCTTGTGCTATTCGGCATTTTATATCGCTCCTGCTTTGTCCATCTTTATAATTCTACTTCCCAAATAAAAAAATTCTTCTACCTCCATAATCTTTTCTCCTCCTATTTTCACATTCAGTGGTCCATCTTTGTTATTTCTAATACATTTCATTACTTTCGTTTTGTTCTTGTTTATTTTCATGCGATAGTTCTTGCGTAGGACTTCATCTATGCCATTCTTCTGTATAGAATTCTAGTTAAGATTTTGATGCATGACTAGTTAAACTAATTGTTCTGTATTCTTCACATTTATCTGCCCCTGCTTTCTTTGGTATCATGACTATAACACTTTTTTGAAGTCTGACGGAAATTCCCCTTTTTCATAAATATTACACACCAGTTTGTATAATCTATCAATTGCTTCCTCACCTGCACTGCACAGTAATTCTACAGGTATTCCGTCTATTCCAGGAGCCTTTCTGCCATTTAGATCTTTTAATGCTCTCTTAAATTCAGATCTCAGTATTGTTTCTCCCATTTCATCCTCCTCAACTTCCTCTATAACACCATTTTCTAATTCATTTCCTCCGTATAACTCTTCAATATATTCCACCCATCTATCAACTTTACCTTTCGTATTATATATTGGTGTACCATCTTTTGTTTAACACATTATTAGATTTTAATTTATGTACCCCAAAATTTTCCTTAACCTTCCTGTATGCTCCGTCTATTTTACCAATGTTCATTTCTCTTTCCACTTCTGAACACTTTTCTTTAATCCACTCTTCTTTCGCCAGTTTGCACTTCCTGTTTATAGCATTTCTTAATTGCCGATAGTTCCTTTTACTTTCTTCATCACTATCATTCTTATATTTTCTACGTTCATCCATCAGCTGCAATATATCGTCTGAAACCCAAGGTTTTCTACCAGTTCTCTTTATTCCACCTAAGTTTGCTTCTGCTGATTTAAGAATTTCCTTTTTAACATTCTCCCATTCTTCTTCTACATTTTCTACCTTATCTTTTTTACTCAGACCTCTTGCGATATCCTCCTCAAAAATCATCTTTACCTCCTCTTCCTCAAGCTTCTCTAAATTCCACAGATTCATCTGACACCTTTTCTTCAGGTTTTTAAACCCCAATCTACATTTCATTATCACCAAATTATGGTCGCTATCAATTTCTGCTCCAGGGTAAGTTTTGCAGTCAACGAGTTGATTTCTAAATCTTTGCTTAACCATGATATAATCTATCTGATACTTTGCAGTATCGCCTGGCTTTTTCCAAGTGTATATTCTTCTATTATGATTTTTAAATTGGGTGTTGGTAATTACTAAATTATACTTCGTGCAAAACTCTATAAGTCGGTCCCCTCTTTCATTCCTTTTGCCCAGCCCGTATTCACCCACTATATTTCCTTCCTTGCCTTTTCCAATGCTTGCATTCCAATCTCCAACTATTATTAAATTTTCATCTCCTTTTATGTGTTTAATTGCTTCATCAATCTCTACGTATACACACTCTACCTCAACATCATCATGGGCGCTTGTAGCATATAGACGTTAACAATAGTTGTCGGTTTAGGTTTTGATTTTATCCTTATTACAATGATTCTATCGCTATGCGTCTTGAAATACTCCACTCTCCTCCCTATCTTCTTGTTCATCACAAAACCTACTCCTGCCTGCCCATTTTTTGACGCTGAATTACTTTAAAATCACCTAACCAAAAGTCGCCTTCCTCTTCCCACCAAACCTCACTAATTCCTACTATATCCACATTCATCCCATCCATTTCCCTTTTTAAATCTTCTAGCCTACCAACCTTTTTTAAGCTTCTAACATGCCACGCTCCGACTTGCAGAATGTTATTTTTCAATCTTCTGGTAGTAGTCCCTTCCTTAGTAGTCCCCACCCGGAGATCCGAACGGGGTGATGCTTCATCAAAATTTAAAACTTTAACTTGAATTCCCTCCTCCAGACTGAAATATCTTACAACAATCTGAACAGGTTTTACTTCTTTCTGTTTGAGCTATCCATCGTTACTGTTACATAATTAATGTTTTCTACAAAACGCAACACATTATCAAATATAAATGGTGAAATAACGTTAACAATAATTGCCTCGGTATTGGTTCTAGCAGATGAAAATTTTGGGTCATGTAACTTCTTAACTAGTTTAGATGTGCAGTCTGATGTTTTGAAACTGAGTTCGTGTCTAGCAGTGTGGTAGGAAAATGTAGCTTCTTTAGCAGCACACTTCAGATCGCTGTTACTGTTATTCCCATCTTTAGCTTTAAAACAATCTCTTATGTTTGCTTAAGCAGTAGCATTAATAGCACTCCTATGTTTAGCTGTTTTCATGTGGTCTTAATATCACCCTTTCCTTTATATGCAATAGAAAATTCTCCACTACAAAGCGTGCAATTAACATGTTCATTGTTACTGTCATTAACTATTTCAAAAATTTGTATTCCTGTTGCAGGTCAACATTAAACACACATTTTCTTTTGCCCACTTGATATGCCGATATTGCCTATTCAAAATATTCAGACACCAAAACCAGAGCTGAAGCCAACAAAGCATTGGCCAACAGAGCTTGGGAACGTGTAATTGCCCCGGATAGTAGTTTGAGAAAGCGACTGCATATATGGTAACAAATGCGATGAAATTAACATTTAAATTCGGTGGTCGATTAAAATTAAAGAAAAGTGGCGTTAGAGTAAAAAAAAAATAATCGATTCAATACAGAGGCGTGCTTTATATGATGACGAATTGAAAGAGTACGCAAAACGATTGAAAATTCCACCATTTCAGAGGTGTTTTTATGTTGGACGCTTTACCAAAAAATATTGGAAAAAATGAATGCGCTATAGTCAATTTGGACACTTCAGTGGTTAATGGTACATTGGGTTTGCTTTAGAAAAGTGGGTAATAATGTAGACTATTTTGATGGTATAGGAAACGTACACCCACCACCAAAATTAATGAATTATTTTGGAAAATCCAATGTAACATACAATTACAACAGATATCAAGCCGATGATGATGATGTAATTTGTAAATTCCACACAAATTTTATAAATTATATGAATCAATATGATTACTGCTTTTTAGACGTTTTATTATACGGTTATTTTTCTTGTATGCAGGTTTAAATTTATTTTTATCATGAACCTTAGTTATATTTTCAACTATGTTATCAGTGTATAAATATTTTAAATATACACTGTCAATTTTTTTTTTGCATTTATTGTTATTAGAGATGTAGTACTGTTAATTTTTTATTTATATATTATCAATTAAAGAATCAATATAACCATTATGTATGGCATTTTGTTTTATATCTATTTCTTTGTTTAATTTATTTTTATTATATTGTGTGTAATTAATTGCTCTAGTAATCATGTTTGTATATATATTAATTTTGTGTGACCAAAGATGATTTGAATATCTATGCATTGTGGTTATATTGGTAGTGGGTTTCCTATTACTGATGTTACAAACTCATAATTATTATTAATTTCAATACTAACATCTAAGTCATTTATTATTCTACTCACATTGATTTCAAAAGGAAGTTTCACATCATTATAATATGAATTCAAGCGATTTATATTATAATGGGTTTTATTTTATATGAGTTTAGCGATTTATTCAGAATTATTAGATGTTCATTATATACAACAGAGTTATAAACATCAAAAATATCATCAACATACCAAGTCCATAATAGGATATCATGAGTATGAGTAATGCCACAATAAATTTTATTTTCAAAAAACTGAATATAATATACATCTTTATATTATTTTTTAAAAGCAATCCTTTTAATAACCATACTCCTCTCTACCAATACAAATTAATTTATATTTAATAGATAAACCCTAAGTACAGAACAACTGAAATAGGATGACTTACCTAATAAGGTAAGTTATAATAATGAAAAATTAGTAGAAAAACTAGTAGATCTTTTAAAACCAGATTTCTTGAACATGTTAGACATTATAAAAATGGAAATGGAAATGGAGTTATAATGATGGTTATGTAATGAAATATCATTATAGCACGTCGATTATCCGGACCGAAAATCTAAAAAAAAAAAACTAGTATATACCAGTATTACTCCAACAGATATGATAAAACAATACATAAATACGAAAATATTCAGAAAGAAAAGCATTTAATTCCTTCATTTAAATTACAATATTAATATTACATTAATAATTAATTACCGTAAATACTAGTTTAGTTCAGAATCAGTAGGCCAGTAAAATGAAAAGAAAGTATCATGTTGAAAATGATCATTTCAATACACTTTGGGATTTTATTTTTAATTAATCACTGTCACTGTCAATGTCTGTAGAAGAGTTGCCGGTTGTCTCCACGTCGCTGTGCCAAAGGTGATTGTCTTCACTTCCATCAAGTTCATTAGATATTCTGCATTTTTTAATACTTTTTCTTACTAATTCCGTGGAAATACCTTCCCAAGCATCTTTTATCCAAACACAAATCTGGGAGTTTGATTCTTCCTGTAGGTGTGAGAAAGAAATTTTCATCAGCCATCCATTTACTGTACAGTTGTTTTAATGCAGATTTGAACGGTTTATTAATACAGGCATCTAGTGGTTGCAATAGAGATGTCAATCCGCCTGGAATTATTACTTGATCAGTCATAGCTTTTTTTAAAATGTCGTTTGCCCCCGATAACTATTCATTACGAGAATACCCGGTATTTTTTCATTAAGTAAATCTCCTGATTGCTTTTGCCATACACACCTGATCCAATCTAAAATTAAGGTTTCATCCATCCAACCTGATTCCTGTGCTCTGATAATAACTCCATTTACCTGTACGGTAGGAAGAGTTTTTCTTTCAAAAAAGGTAAAAGGAAATAATGGGAAAAGAAAATGGAAAGGGGAAAGTGGAAAAGGGAATGGGAAATAAAGGAACAGTAATGGGAAAGGAGGATAACTGTGGAAAAAGAATATGGGAAAATGAAAATGAAGAAAAGTAAAGGGAAAAGGGAAAGGTTAAATTTTGTTAAGTTCTGTAATGTTCATTTCGTTAATGTTTTATCAAAATTTATCTAACTTTAAGTTAGAACATAATGAGGCATTCAGCAAAACAACTCCACTACTAATATGTAACAAAGAGAATGCAATAAATTGTTACATTTAATTTTTTGTCATTTAACTTTAGCTTTTTTTTTTTAAAGCTTATACTCCAGATAGTAACTCCAAGAAATTCTCAACCGACAATTTCATTTAGTGTAACTTATATTTGATTTATGTGTTTAATCTGTTTTATATTTATTCTGAAATTCAGTAAAACTGGTTTTGCCTTTATTTAATATTAATTTATTTATACTTAGATATTCATGGGCAGAGTATAAATTTATCTGATAATTTTTAGTGAAGGAATAAACTTTTATGTGAACAGACGAGCTGTTCACATCCTGGAATAGTCGCTTTAATATTAGAAGGAAAAAATTGTGTAGGCAGGCCACGTTTGGAATATGTAAAACAAATTGTTAGGGATGTAGGATGTAGAGGGTATACTGAAATGAAACGACTAGCACTAGATAGGGAATCTTGGAGAGCTGCATCAAACCAGTCAGATGACTGAATACAAAAAAAAGACGAGCTGTATCATGATGCATCCATGATAGCATTACTGTGAATTACACTCCTCCATAATTTATTTATGTATATATTGATAATAATTTGGGGCCTATTTTTGTGTGAAGAAACTGAAATCTGTTTCCTAATTTTATCTTAACACCTAAATTTTTATTTTCAAAATACTCTTATTATTTAATTAAGAATCAAATCATTTAAGGTAATATTTGTGACACAAATAGCTCATAATTTTTCTCTGATCAAAATTTAAATGATAAATCTTGGTAACATTCAAGAATACCAAATTATATTTTTTCTCCGTTATATAAATCTTAAAAAATTCTACAGTATGATAGTAGGTTTTATTTTTTAAAACCATGATGCTCATTTATATAGAATCCTATTAAGTTAATTTAAACTGTGTAATAGTCTTCGAATTAGATTATATAATAATATTTTAGGAAATGCCAGAATACTATGTTACGTTTCTTATGAATTTGATTTAATTGTGATAATTTTAGTTTACTAGGATGTTTATCTTCTCTGAAGAAACATTTTCGCAAATGAAAGAAAGGGTTTCACTAATTACCTTTTTTTACTGCAGTAGAGATACCATCTAAATCTATAATTATTTATTTTGTTTGGGATTAAATTATTGATTACCTTATTACCTCATTGCAAGAATGAAGTTTCATGTTTTCATTTAAAATATGTTTAAAAAAAGCGTCTAATTCTTACTATTTATTATTTTGTAATAATTTTCAATGCCTTTCCTTTGAAGTACTTTCTGATGTCACTTGTTTCTATTAAGCTGCAAAACTTTTCCTTGTTTACATATTCAAATTACCCTATTTTCTGAATTTTGATCCCTTTTTTGATATTTGTAAGATTTCAAATTGAATTATTTACTTTTCTAACTTTAAGTATGTAGCAACTCATTATTTTTTGCAGTATTGGTATCTATATCTCTTTATATTTTTTATTCCTTTTAATTTATATTTTCTTTTACGTACCCCTCCTACCTTCTGCCATGTAGCTAGTAATTTAATTTACACTAAAAAAAAATCTACATTCCATATTCCTAACCAGAAACTAAGCATGTGTGGAATTAATCACAACCATCCTGAATAGGAACACATACTGAACAAAACTGCTTGCTTAACAGAAACACTGCATCAGAAATAAGCTAAAAATGCAATAAAAAATGAAGTAGATGTAATATGGGTTGACAGTGGGAATTAGAGAAATTGGTTTATTGTAAGTAATTTTCTTGTATTGTGCCATACTAGACAACTATGCATAAGCTGTTTTAAGAAATAAAGATTCCAGAAATGAAAAATTATTATTTTACACATATACAGCTTCAGAAAGTGGCCAGTTTGCTTTGTTAAAGTTGGAAGAATTAGCATTAAGTATCCCACAGAAAATATCCCAAAGCATTAGGGTATTAGGATATTTTTTTTTTTTTAGGTACCAGTTTTTTCTGTAAAAAAGAAAAAACTTCCCGACAGCTGTTACCAACATCTTAGAAGTACTTTAAATATTATCAAGATGTACAACTATTGAAAAATTAAAAAAATATAATATATCTGATGGATTGAAAGGTAGTCCACTTTGTTTAAATTTTTGTTGTCCCATGCAGTTAAAGAAATCTGTGGCAGAAACCATGTTTAGGTAGAATTCGGTCTATATTTTCAAAATACGCTATTCGAAGTTGTAAGTTTTCTTAGGATGGCTGCTGTATAATTCTGACATGTGTATTTGTCATGAAAGAAGCGCTTGGAAAAATCTTATTTATAGTACAGGCAGATAATCTGATGGTAGTATAGAGAAAACAAATGAGTGTAAAGACTTTCAACAGATTACAAAATTAATATATGATATAGTAGCTACATCATATACTGCAGTTATGTATGCAGCCTATATGAAACTTAAAACTAATCACAAATTTGATAATTATTTATTCATACATTGTGCGTTATCAATAGTATATGCTCAATAAATACCTTTAAGTAATGCTAATTATATAAATTCTTTGATTTTCATAGCTTTTATACTGGTTTTTAATTTTATTTTAAAGTTTTTTGTTATTTTTTTTTTAAGACGTTCAGGAAGCTTGTTAAAATATTTATAAGCTATAAATTTGTGATTTTTTTGCCAATTTCTTTGTTTACTTTTTGGTAATGTAAATTTTTATTATTGTATTGCTAATACTTCTATAAAAATATAAAAAATTCATATAAATATAAATGTGGTGTAATCTTGTAGTCTCAGTCGACCAATCCTCAAATGTGTGGTTAATTGAAACCCAACCACCAGAGAACACTGGTATCCAGATCTAGTATTCAAATCCATACAAAAACAACAAATCTAATAAAATGTACACTATAATAAATGCCCATGCACCCACTAATAATAAAAATAACTCTCCGAAAGACCATAGACAGAAAAGTTCTGGAATCAACTCAACCTGACTATAAATAACATCTCCAAAAACCATGTTAAACAATTAATCGGAGACTAATGCTCAACTAGGTAGAAGAAAGAAGATATTGAAACATCATCAGAAAATAGCCTGCCCAAAACAAAACAAACAAAAACAGCCAGAGAAGTCTCTGGCCGTTTTTGTCAATCTCTGTGAAAACCACAACTTAATCTCAAAATCCACATATTTCAAGAGGAAACCTCAAAACCTGGAAACACCCTGACTATACTAAAGGAGAATGACAACTACACCATGTCTCCATGGACAAACACCACCACAAGATCAACGTAAAAGTCCGTGAGTAGTCCGTAAAAGTACGTGAGTAGACAAGGGTCAAATCAAAATTAAAATTGTCAAAATTAAAATTAAATTTACTCTCCAAACAACCCAAAAAACTAAAAGAAGAATGGAGCCTACCCAACTAATCAAGAATGAAGATTACCAAAATGCAACTGAAAAAAATAACAATCATGGATAAATTCAAAGATCTCATCAAGAACCTTAAACAAATCGCAGAATTAGTCCCAATAAAATCCTGTGGAAAATATCAATGGTGGGGACAGCAAATGTGACGAGACAATGGAAAAAAGACATCAAGCATGGCTATTTCACCAATCCCAAAAATCAGAAACATCCTTCCAAAATCTATTAAAAAAAGAAAAGGAAGGGCACCTGAACCCTAAGGAGAATAAAACGACATCATAATAACACACTGAAGTCAATAAAATAAGAATTCAATAAAACACAGTCGAGAAACTACTACAAAACCTTCAAAAATCAGCTCCAAAAACACAAACCCCCAGCCCCACTAATAAAGAATGAAAACAATAAACTGGCCCATAACAATAAAGACAATGCAGAAATGCTAACTAAATATTTCAAAAAACTCCTTAACTGCGAAGAACCGACAGAACTCCTAAAATTCAACATCAACACCCCAATAAAAACACCACTAGAAAACATCAACCTTCCCACAATAAAAGAAACCTACAAAGCTCTAGGTGAGATGAAATAGAAAGCAGCGGGAAAAGATCAGACTTTTGTAGAAATATGGAGACGTGCAGGAAGATCAGCAAAAATTGCACTTCATCAACAGATTGTCAACATCTGGATCAAAGAACTAACAGAACACTGGAAGACAGCCCTCATCCATCCACTACACAAACAAGGGGCAAAACAGACCCTAACAATTACAGGGGAATCTCACTCCTAGACACAACATACAAAATTCTTTCAAGAATCATCCTCAACAGGATCGGTTCACAACTCGAGAAAAAACTAGGAGAATACCAGGGAGGTTTCAGACTCTGGAAGAGGTGTCCAGATCAGATCATGAGTCTCAAGCTAATAATGAATTACAACGAACAAGAAACAGAGACACTGTGATAACATTTGTAGATTTCAAGAAAGCTTATGACTGTATCCATAGAGAATCCCTACTAAAAATTCTATGACACCTTGGACTATATACCAAATTAATAAACATGATAAAACTGACCCTCACAAACACTAACTTAAAGGTAAAATTCAGAGGCAAGCTCTCGGAACCGTTTGGGATCAAAATAGGACTGTGGCAAGTGATGGGCTGTTACCACTATTATTCAACTGCGTTCTAGAAATGGTAATGAGGGAACGGCTCAAAAAATGCCCCCCAAAATTAAAAATAGTCCAAAAAATCAAAACAAACTGTATTGGTTTCGCTAACAACTTGGCACTGCTAGCAAAAATCAAAAAATTAAATCAGATATTAGAACTTCAAAAAGTAGTAAATAAATTTGGCCTCAAAATATCATTTGAAAGGTCAGAAATTATACCCGAAAAACCAAGACAATTAAAAGTAAACATAAACAATAATAAAATCAAAACAGTAACAATTTAAATACCTCAGAAAAATAACAAACTACAACAATAAAAAACTCGATCCAAATAAGAAGAAACAAGCTAGCTAAAGCTCAAAAATTAACCTGGTACACTTACAATAAATGCAAAAATAAGACATTACAACATAATTATAAAACCAGAAGCCACTTATGCAGCAGAAAACTCTTTCATCTGAACGAACAATCAAAGACAGACTTCAGAAAATCGAAACAATTAGAAATTACATCAATAAAAAATTACATCAATAAAAAATTACCAGAAAGGCAGGCAGTAGTGGACGGTTCTCAACAAAGTTGAATACAGTTAGAACATCACTGGTACCATGCATAAGAGGAGACTAGAATTCTTTGGACATATAAGGATGCATGATTCAAGACTTCTGAAACAGCTAATACAGTATAATCTCAACAAGACAGGATGCAGATGGATCAGAGAAAAAAGAGAGTATCTAAAAGAAATTGGTCTTAACCATAAGATACCACAGAAAGGATAAAATTAAACAAGAAATTCAAGAACAAAAACACTCACTTCACAATCACAAGAAAAACTCACAAAACAAACATTTTCAACAGTAGAAAGGCCACAAAGATCAGAACGTATGAAAAAGTACTGAGAGGACCAGTATTTGGCCCAACAGTCACATCGAAGAGACTTGCATAATGGACTGACTAAAGTGATCCTATGTGATTATAAAAGATAATAAATAAAAGGTAAAGATGCTTAAAATTAAAACATATATCTGCAAATTTACTTTTTTCCCATGTAAAACAAAATAAATGTAATAAAACTTAAACCAAGATTTTTAAGCAAGATTAGCGTTTTTTAAATTAAAACTGTAAAAATAATAAAACTGTTTGGTTCTGTCGACTAACAAGGTAAAAAAAAAAATGACCTTAATTTACCATAACAGGGTCTTTAGACAAGATTCTAAATAAAATTTACATACTTTTTGAAAATAATCAAAGAAATGATACTTATAACTAAACAGTAATTAAGTAAATTAGAAGCTGCTAAATAGCTGGGCAAGAATTAAGAATCCCCACTCACAGTTATATTATGACAGCTGTATTTTGATGCTGCATTAATAAGGTTTAATATTAAATGTAGTGATATATTTTAATTTTTAACTGATTTCAATGCCATAACAGAAGACTATTGAACTACTGTAATTCAGTATTGTAGTAGTAACATGCTGACTTATTTTTGTTATAATGCAGTTTCCTTTTACTTAATATCTTTAGCAAATGAAACATCTTCATCAGAATCTAACCAATGTTAGTAACATTCTATGAATTAACTACATTAATTTCAACAATTTTTTTTTTTTAGTTAATTTTTTCCTTCCTAATCAGACAGTGGGTTTAATTTAAATGAACTGAAAACCTGATAGATGACATGACCAAGTGCCAACTAGGTGAAAATTATTTATCTTCATTACCAAATGAAAATAAATAATTTTCACTAGATGAGAAACTGTAAAATCAATCAGGAGTGAAGCTAATCACTAATTTACACTGTCTACAAATATGTACCACCATTGTTAAGTTAAAAAAAGGTATTCTGTTTCATGATCCACCTTCAGGTTCAATTTTTACTTCAGAAAATATCAATTCCTGGAAGAAACACGAACTTAACAAGTACAAAATAATTTAACAAAATTTATATAACAATTTCCACGTATTTTAGAGGTAATTTTTCCAATTCCCTTAAATTAGCAAGAACTTTTTAATGGAATTATAAATTTATTAAATCTAAACCACAAAAACGTATCTTGTTACCTACCTTTTACATACTGTAATACACTGTACATCTCATTAAAAAGTAAATGGAATTTTTTAATTGCACGCATTGTATTTTGTTAACAACATGTTAATTTTCAGCCAGCTGCATCACTTTGGCAAGTGAAAAAGTAAGTTGTACTTTTACTGTGTTTGGTGATTTTTTATCTGGCTGACTGTCAGATCAGAAAATCTGTCTGACATTCTGCATTAACGACAGAAGTGCAACAAAGCATTTAAGATGTTAAAAAAAGGCCTTTGTGACAGATGCTATGTCACAATCATGGGTTTATAAGGAATATAAATGTTTTCAAGTTGACATTGAAGATGAAACAAGGTATGGACATCCTAGCACATTAATCATTGATGAAAATATTGAAAAAGTTAAAGAGATTGTGCTTGTTAATTGCAGAATAACAATTAGAGAGGTTGTTGACTAAACAGGAATTTCATACGGCTCATGCGAAGTGATTTTTACTATCTTGAACATGAAACAGCTGGCAGCCGTTTCATGTTCAAGATAGTAAAAATTACATTACACTGATAAGTCGCTAATGACGAATTGTTGATGCGACTATAAATAAAAGTATTAATTATTAGTACATGTGAATTATTAGTAGCACATTTATATCAGCAATAATTAAATTGGCAGCTCCTGAAATTGAAACTATAAAGAATACTTATTATCAGGAAGGGATTTTAAAGTATTCTTTTTGATGGAAATTGGGAATAATTATGAGCAGGATCTTTTTGCGAGTAGATTGACCCTTACTTTCCTTAATATATTCTTCAGTACAGTTTTGTCTAAACACCCCTCGAATTTGTGCTAAGGATACAGAAACCTACAGAGTTGTCCTGGGTTTTTGTGCGATTTGGGATACGCTCTGCCTATGGTCCCATCCACTGACTGTGTTCCCTGTTATCATCGACTGTACAAAAAGTTCAATCTGGAGCCGAATTATCTAGGTAAAGCCAAACATTCTGAAATATTTTTAGTGAAAATCTGATTTTCTTTCTTGATGCTATCGTCATATAAGCTTGAAGCTTGTGTGTGGTATATGGAAATGTAGCGTATGAAAAATGCCATGTCTGACCAGGATTTAATAAAATAGTTCAAATGTTATTAAAGTAATGGGTATTGTCTTCAGACACACATTGCATGTAGAGAAAAATTGTTCAAGTCTACGGTTAGGTGTAGAATCTAATTTTAAAGAAGTGCCAGTATAATTTATCGTTTCTTTTGTAATAAGTATATAATGGAAATACCACTGACATCCTTAATGAATCTATTTTTAGATCTATTCTCTTCCTGGCTTATGGCAATACATTTCAGAAACTTACTCGGTTATAGGTTGAGGATCATCTAAATAATCTACCTGCTTGGCTTAACAATTTAAGAAAAAAATTATTCTCAGAAAGAACCATTATGACCAATATGTAGGGGTTGAGGGTCTCCCCAGTGTGGACTATCAATTTAAGTTGAAAGTACTTTTACCTAAATACTAATTTTCTAATTGCAAAGTGAATATCCTTATGATGCATAACTTAATCTGTATTTAATTTCTTTTTTTATTTATTTCTTTTAACTTGATTCCTTCATTAATTATGTTATCTAAGCACAAGACTAGGAAATACAGAAAAAACAATTTTATTTTTTAAAATAAGAACACCCATTTTAAATGATTTAATACCTCAAAACTATCTAAAATTAAAATGTTCAATAACTTATACATTTATTTACAATAAAATACCTTAGTAAGTAATTTTGATACCTTAGTAATTTTTCGTATCAAATTTGAGAAATATTAACACATTAACCACTCACTTTTTTATTTTCGTTAGTATATTTGTACTTTTAATAGAAGAAACAAAATTTTGACACGTGATCATGACTTCTAAATACTTCTTAACATTAATTCCTTCGGGAATTAAATTTTAATACATCTTACCTTCTTTGTGTTTAAACAAGTTTTCAATATTCATACTATTATTATAATCTATTATTTCATAATACTATCTTGTTTTTAATTAAGAATATTATTATCAGCAGTACAATTTTCTTCCTTTAAACAGAAACCTATCTTCAAACATTCTAATAAAAAAAGAAGTAGAATCTACAAACAATGGTTAAAATTAAATAACATGCATAACAAATATTTTTTATGCCATACCTTAACTTTAAGAACATATAAATTTTAAAAATATACTTAGTGCCACATTTGCTATGATTCTAAGCATAAATTTTCTAATCTTTAATTTTATTTAGTTTTAGAGTACTTGTTTAAAGTCATACAACAGTTATCATTTAATCTTACACAGTTATAAAATATTACAAAAAGACCACTATGTACACTATAAAATATTCAGTGAACAGAGGTAAAGGATTATGAAAATACAATCATAGGCACTCGTTTATCTTGTGAATGATGGGAATAGAGAATTCATGGACAATGGTTTCACTTAGTTCTATATTATGAAACTTGTTGCATTAAATTATATATACAAGTGTGAGTGTGTGTGTGTATATATGTGTGGTGTGTATATATACATACATAAACTTATACATAATCTCTTATATAACCACGAAAGTATAGATGGTAATTTTATACACTCACACGTATATATAAAAATACATATACAGCAGTGAACAAATTAATCCGAATAAAGGTAATTTTTTGTTCTGTTGTAGGGAATTTTCATTCTGTGGCAGACTGTTTGCTGTTTGGTGTTTCAGGTTATGTAGTTAGTTCATACACAAACAGGTTTTTGTGCTTTTATAATTCATTGTCAATTAGTTTTTGGTGATCTTGTCAATTTGTTATATAAGTTTGTTATTTGTTTCTAGTTAATACAGTGGAAATAACCCCATAAAAGCAGTCAAAAATTGTTGCTCTGTCCCAACACACACAAATGACTCAAAGACAGATTGCCAGTGAATGTAGAGTGGAGTTAAGTACAGTAAATGAAATCGTGAAAAAGTTTAGGGAAACAGGTTCCATCTCTCCAAAGAGAAAAAAGAAACCACACCTATACAGGATCGATTAGTAATATGAAAAGGCAAAATTAATCCACGACTGTCAGCTGTTGTCTGACCTTAATAGGGACTTGAGAACCATTAGGACTAATGTTTTTGATATGACAGTTTGTAGAAGATTGTTAGCAGCAGAAAGATTGCTCGGAAACCTTAAAAAAGGCAGTTACTGACACAGGTAATGAAGACAAAAAGACTTCAATGGGCAAAGAAACATAAAGAACGGACTATTGAGATGAGATGTGGAGAAAAGTTACTTTTTCAAACAAGACTCATTTCTTTGTCCAAGGGGAGAGAGTAGCCTACATTCTAAATCAGCAGATGAGAAGACTAGTACACTAGCATACCTACAAGCTCCCAAACACCCTGCCAAAAAGAAGTTTTACATGTGAAGGGTCAGGAGCACTTATACCTGTGGATGGGATGATAATATCGGACCAATACATTAAAATATGCCAAAGAAAAATAGTCCCACTTATGCAGAAGAATCCAGAACTCGCTTTCTAACAGGACGTTGC
Organism: Lycorma delicatula; assembly: GCF_047948215.1. Taxonomy (NCBI): domain Eukaryota; kingdom Metazoa; phylum Arthropoda; class Insecta; order Hemiptera; family Fulgoridae; genus Lycorma; species Lycorma delicatula. The sequence goes on from NC_134460.1 coordinate 90,761,374, forward strand.
ACCACATCACATGTCAAAGAAAGCAGAAGAGTTCTTCTAAAACCAAAAACTTTGAATGCTCTCATGGCCAGGGAACTCCCCCAACCTGAATCCCATTGAAGATTTATGGGCCATACTTAAAAGACTTGGGAAAATGAATTGTACCACAAAAACCGAATTTCAGTGATACAGGTTTGGTTTTAAAATAAAATCATTGTTCTACCTTAGTGGAATCAATGCCAAAGAGGATTAATGAGATAATCAAAAACAAAGGACACAAATTATCAAATTTGAGTATTAAAATTTGATTAATTTTTTATAAACCTAAATATTAATATTTGATTTTTAACTGTTAATTTTTCAAATAACAGACATTTATAACAATATAAAAACGCACTTCAAATGTATCCTGGAATTTTTGTGCCGATCTTATACAGAGTGTAAAGTAAACATCTCACTAGAAAAACTCTCACGGGTTTAAATTTATCAATAGTCAACCAGTCAACTATGGCTGATAGAAATACATATCGATGATCTGCTATAAATTCTATAAAATTTTTGACATATCGAGGGGCCATCCCATCTCGTATTTATATGACTTAAAAATTATTTTGGGGTTGAATATGTAGTACATTAATGGTTCAAGTCATTCAGAGAATACTAGTAGAACAGAATTAGTGAATTGTACACTTCATGGCCAAGAAAAAACTTTTATTAATGAAGACTGAATGAATATTTATTCAAAAAACTGGCCAACTATTATAAAAGAAATCATTAAAGAATTTGAAACAAATATTGGAAATGTAGAGATGATCATACAGATTATTTTATACTACACGTTTCCCACCTTCTGAAGCTTGAAAACCAAGAGTCACATAACTTTCCGATATAAAAATTAGTCAACTAAATAAATAAATTCTGATTTATATTTGAATCCCTCTTGAACAAAGTAGCCTAATTTCAATACTAGAATCATTTCATTACTAAATTGTTTTTATATTAAAACGATACTTTATATACATATAGTACTTTAATATTAAAGTATTATTTATATACAGTAATAGTAATAATTATATGTCTAGCAATTATATGAATTCTAATGTGACAAAGGATGTCTCAGGAATAATCATTCTACCAGTTTGAGCTAGTGTGAATAAAGTTAAAATGGCAATAACCTAAGCCACGTTAAATGAACCAATTTCTGTAGATTAAACATCTCTGGGTGCAGTTTTACTACATGCTGCAAGTATTTATTAGTAGTAGTAAATAAAGATCATAGCAATCAATTCCTCTTACATTTATTTTTAGAAAATAATGGAGCAGATTAGGAGGGACATCACAAATATGGATAATAAGATAAGTTTAATAATTCCTTGTAAATAATGATTCCTTAATGAATTGTGATTTTTTGCTTAGCACATATGAATATTTTATACTTGCTAACATTTGTTTATAATATATTTAAAACTATTAGAAGTGTATTTGTTAAAAATTGAATGGGTAATCCAAACAACATTGCAACCATTTTTTCCAATCTTGGGCTTATTATTAAATTACAATGTGTCAAACGTGTTATCATAGGTAGATAAATTTTATTATAAATTTTGATATAATATACCTGTTTTTCTTTTTCAAAAAATGGTCTTGGAGGAATAACATTTTAAGTGAGAGTAGTATGGTTGACAGCCCACAAGTTTTGATATCTAATCTCATGGAAAGCATTTGAATAAGGGTAAAAGCAGAAAAAAATAACTTAGTACTAAGGTTTAAGGGACAATCAGGCACTGGTTGATTTTTATACATATGGATTCTCATTGTTACCTCCAAATAACATGAGTAGAATAACGTACCAACAAAATCTTATTTTTCTCTTCATAGATTTACTTATTTAGACAACAATAATAATAATAATACTAAACAGAGTAAAATGTAAAAATATGAAGCTTATGAATGTTATTAAATCCAGTGCAAGCTAAATTACAACAAAAAAATGAGGTTTTATTAATCTAACTTCTTTACGTTTGCAACAGAAGTATATCAGGAATGTTATGTGGTATAAATGATTGTATATATTAAAAAAATATTAATTTTTTTAGCTTAGAGACTAACAAAAATTTAAATGGAACTCAATTTCAAAAATTTAAATAACTTCATTAATAAAAAATACACTATTATTACATAAAAAATTATTTGAGCTCTATACTATTGTCTGGTTGTAAATTATTTTGCACACAAAATTGATTAGTTTAGTTGATCACTGCCCACATCATCTACAACTTTTAAATTATGATAACCAAATTAATGTTCTTATTGCAGTAAAAGAAATTAATTATTAATGATTTATGGATCATTAATGAATTTTTTTGATGTTGTTCATACACTTTATTGTACTATCAATCTGCATGCTTTTATAATAGGTATTGTAAACAAGTAATAGGCATTTCAAATTCATATTTTTTCATAAATTTAATAATTAGTATATTTATTTTTTCTCTTTAGTTATTTTCAACAATATCATTCTTCAAATTGTTTATAAATTAATTACATTAACTTGTATTAAAGTTTATTTCAATAATACAATAGCCTAAGTTGTTAACTCATATTATGTCCTCTTTTTGATTACTAATGCAATGCACATTCCTCTCTGTAAAGACATTCAAAGATAAAAAACATCATCAAAGTAAACAATGTTCATGTGACCAATTCAATTATTCCTTCATAATTGAAGAGTTCCAAGCGATAAGGGGCAAGTTCACAGATGCCCTTTTTGCAAAGATATGCTTGTTTTATTCCCCCACTCAAGTTGCATATGCCTACAAATTTTCATATCAATATCTGTAAAAATATGAAAGTTACACGATATCATAACAGCCATGCTCATCAGCTGTTTTGACAAGTATCCACATGATAGGTTATGTTGTGATTCTGTTAGTGTTTCATAGCTTCATTATAAGTATTTAAGATAGTCTACTGTTAATAGTTTATATAATTTCTTTTATTTAATTTCCGTGAGTATGAATAAAAGTGAGTTTTGTAATATCGAAAGTAATTGTGATGAGTTTCAAGAGGCTGGTTCATTACACAAAAAGATAGGCAAGAAACATAAATTAAATGATCATTATGGAAAAGAAATGTAAAAAAACAAAATGACAATCAGGAAAAGAATACCAGAACAAAACCAATAAAACTGTTCCTAAGAAAACTTTCTGTAAGTTAACTGAATGCTGTCCGAAACAATGCTTTCAAAATGTTAAGTACAAGAGATCAAAAGCAACTTTACAATAATTTTTATGCTCTTTCTGATTATTCTAAGGAGTCTGTTTTTATTAAACAACTGCATGATATTGCAAGATATTAAATCCCATAAAACTGAAAGAAGAATGAACATCTTGTGAGAATATAACCTTACCTTGTCAAACCAAAGGCTTAAAGTATACAGGAAGTTAATTTTATCACTTTTTCAAATATCTGAAAAGCATGTGCATTGTGTACAAAATAAATTTCAACATGTTAACTTTGTTAACAATAGGGGAAAACATGGGTATCAGCCCAATAAAATTGACGCTCTATTTGGCAAATGGTTGACATGCATTTAAAGGAAATTCTACACTGCGAGTCTCAATACAGTCATAATAAATTTAGAAGGTTATATTTCCTAAATCCCTCTTCAAATGTCATATTATTAAATATGTTCAAAGCATATTATTTTGACAAAACAGAAGCTTAATGTGGAATATAAAACATGTCATAATATAAGTATTTCTTGCATAATACACTCTGACACAGCATGTATTAGGTTTGACATATCAAGGGACCATCCCAACTCAGATTTTTTATTAATCACTTAAAAATTATTTTGAGGTTTTGCAATTTTGTGTTAATCGCATTCATGAGATTTAAACACAAAAACCACAGATGAATGCGATTTTTGTGTTAAATCAGACAGAGATAAAAAATAATCCAGACAATAAATCTTTAAAATCTAGACTCGCATTACAAAAAAAGAAAATGAAACTCAGAAGATAATAAGATATCACATAGTGCGATACAAAATTATTAGAGTTTGCACAGATTATTGCTTCAGATAAGTTTTAGTTGCTGTGAAATACCTTTGAAGTGTTTACAAAATAGAAGTAAATCCTGAACCTGTTTTACAAAAAAGCATGTAAAAGAATACATCAAGAAAATAAATGGAAAAATGGCCAAATCATCAACATAAGTTCAACTTTTTTTACAGAAAGGAGTAGTAATTTTTACTCATCACCTGTGTCTTTTAGTCTTTTTCTTTTACAAATAATTAATGACATCCACTTTAAATAATTTTGCCAATTTTGATACCAGTTTCATTAAAACTCTTTGAAGAATAACCAAGATCATTTTTAAACACTTGCAAACCTGAAAAAAGAAACACTCAGGCTTTATAATAAAATTCATTTTAACTTTTTAAGAACTTTGTAATCTACAAGGCTAATTTTTGCAAAAAAAAGAAAAAATTAAAAATGCTTCCATTCTTACTTCTGATTAAAATATTGCCTGTACCATACTTTCTAGTTAACTGTTAATCTTTTTTATTTCTTCCTGCCATAATCTGTTTTACAATAACTCCACTGATTTTTTCATTAAGTACATAAGTTGTTAATTTTTAAAATACTAAAACGTAACATTTGCTTTTTTGTTCCATGTACAAAGCTAACCGTTTGCCTGAATATCCTGATTGGAGACATTTTGAAGGAGCCTTTCAATGTTGAAATCTAAGAGAAAAAGACGTCTTTTCATAAAGCATTTTATGCTACTAACAAGATTCATTTATTTTTAAATATATTAATGTAAAATGTGTTAAACTTAAGGTAAGTCAAGGTAAATGTTTTGTTCATTCTGGAACACGAGAATTAACTCCTGTTTGCCAGTCTGCGTTTCTGAAAATTTTATGCTTAAAGAGAGGAAGAATTAGCTTCTTATACTCCTAGCTTATAAAAAAAGTGGAGAATATCCTTGCGAAAAGAGAAGAAGGAATAGAAAAAGTCACAAAAATAATAAGCGAGCTCTCATTAAAAGATTCTTATGCTCACTCAAGTGCATTGAATCGCATTATTGTTGGGCAAAAACAAATATAAAGTATCTTCCTTGTGAAGAGAGCATTAAGTTGTTTTGCAATGCAAGTCCAAAGAACATGCAAATTAAAAATTGCTATTTCGTGATGGTTTTAATCAAAATTTCAATCTAGGATTTAAAGTTCCAAAAAAAGATGTGTTTGAACAAGAAAAAAGATCTGATAATACAAAAGAGGGTCCATGTTTCAAAATCAAATTTTTTTTCATGAACATGTTACATGTTAGAAGATTGATTTGCTGACCCTTAGTTTTGGATGCCAGAAAAATCAGCCACTACCAAGGGTTCCTGATCAGGCGGCATACTATAGTAGGCAGTAACACATATAAATCTTATGATTGACAAAGGTAGTTGTTGTAAAAGTAGTTTCACTTCTGAAAATTATTCAAGTATTGTTAGACCAGAAGACAGGTTCCTAAAAGATTCAAATTTTATTGCCTCTGCAGTATTTCATCACTTATCACAGAATGTGAATGTTAGTAAAGATACTGAAAAGACAATAAGGCGGATGGTTGCGGGTGCCAAAATAAGAATATATTCTTATTGGAATGTGCTACTCTTGGTTAATTAAAAAGAATATAAGAACTGAACTCATTTTTCTTGTAGTGGGCCACTCATTTATTCCACCTGATAAAGCTTTTGGAGTAATAGAAAAAAAAAATCAGGAAACGTGATGTTATAGTTAATCCTAATGATTATATAGATATTTATACAGAAAATTCAACTGTTTATAAAGCAGATAACAACATGGTATATGACTGGAGACAAACAGCCCAAAACATTTTTGAAGTACCTAAACACTGGAATTTAAAATTGTTATTGGCAAAAAGGTTTTATTTAAAAAGGTCTGTAAATAATTTGAATATTTTTTTTTAAAAAGTGCATTATAAAGCTGATATTTATTCATACCAGAGTGTTTTGAAATATAACAAAAAGATTAGTATGATTCATCTTGATGAAATAAGGACTGCTCCAGTAGTTTAAAGTTAAACTGGAGGGATATTCAGCAGTTACAGTATTATAATTGGCTAATACTTAGATCGATAAATGTTAAGAAGAAACTGAGCCACCTAAAGTGGAATACTCTCAACCAGGAGTTTCCTGACTTAATAGTGTAGATTAGTGATAGTTTATGATTATTTACAAGTGATAAGCTAAATACTTTTACCTGTATCTACACTTTAGTGCTGCTATCATTATTAACTGTATTTCTCAATTTTGTCTATAAATTTTATGTCTTAAAGTAAAGTTGTAACAAATAGTGTAATAAATTAAAATTAAAATTTTCACTACTGAATTAGTGATAATTTTCTTAACAAAAACAGTATTCCTGTTAATGTAAGATATAAATAATATCATACAGTGGTAGAATCAAAACAACCTATCTTTCAACGATTGGGGAACAAACAACCAATACCCACTTGTCAGGATCAAAAAAATCAATCACCAAATTTAATTTTTGATTTTTTAATTAACTGCCCAAAGCAATAGACTAAACGTTTGAACATACATTTCCAATGAATATAAAATTTATAACATTTTATTTCAGATTTTTTTAGCCTATTTTAATTTCACTACAGTTTTTTTCGATCCTACATGCCTCAATTGTACTATGAATCAATATTTGATTTTCTGAAACAATCAATCAATATTCAGTACTTAAAAAAACTAAGTTAATTAATATTTTTTAGTCTGGAATTTTTTTTTAGTGCAAATATGTATATATAAAATATTTAATAAAGTGTAAATATTTTACAACCATTCTTTTTAACCTTTTCTGACCTGCAGTAGGCGTTTGATAGAGGTTACGTTTGTTATTACAATGTCGGACGTGACATCGCAATTAATATTCAAATATTAAACAAAAATAGTTATTTTGAGCATAACGACTGTTTAAGTTTTTATTTTTAGAGAATATTTAATTGTGTTCACTGCACAATAGGTAAATATTATTCATTTGTTATTGTTTTAAGTTGGCTGTGAAATCATAATTCATTTGGAGTGAAAAGGAATGCTTTAATTTATTTATTTAGTTTTTACAATAATGTATTTATTGGTGAGTTGCACAATAAGTAAGATAAGCCAAGAAAATTGTGCGTTTATCATTGTTTTTAGTTGTTTGTGATGTTCAGATCATAACACTGCACTTATTTTATCTTAGTGCTTTGTTTTATTTTTTCTGGATATTTATTAGCGAGTTAGTAGAATTTGCAAAATGAACGGTGTATTTCAAACATTCAAAACATGAGCGATACAGATAGTGAACGTGAAGTTACTGAATATCCAACATAATGAAAGCGACCAATGACTAGACCTGGTGATAATGATAAATCTAGGCACGTTTGATGATTCTGAACTGGTGATGATTCTGAACGTTTGATGATTCTGATTCGCAAGTGATGATTCTGAACTGGGTGATAGCACAAATGATTATAACAATGATTTTGAAAATGTGTGCAAGAAAGTTGACGACAACTTCACATTTGGCCTTAATTTTAGTTTAGGTGAAAGATCTGGCCATAAAAATTGACCTCCAACAGATGCTAAGCTGATAAGACTATTTCAAACTTTTTTTACTGACCAATTGCCACAATTATTTGAAAAAGAAAGTAATAGGGTATGCCACTGAATACCATAGCATCACAAAGAGAGATTCTCCCCTTCCAGTATATTTTGTTCTTCGAAACCAGTGATGACAGTTAATGAAATCCTTGACTTTATTGCTGTTGTGTCTCATATAAAAACCAATATTAAAATCTTACTGGTGTACATCATCTTCTCAGAGCACTCCCAGGTTCCTTAAAATGTTTGTTTGAACATGTTTCGAATCACTTCTTGACTTTCTTCATATGGTTAATAATAGTTTTACTAAAATCCAATGAAGCCAGATATGATCCTTGTCAAAAATTTCAACCTCTACTGTATCATGCTGCTAATAATACTTCAAAAACTGTGTACATTCCAAATCAGCAGATATCTATAAATGAGAGTCTAATTAGTACTAAGACAATATAACTTACAATATATTGATGGAATAGATCAGTTCAGAATGATGCAGCACTGCTACCTGGATGACCATAGGAATGTCAAATATTGGGAAAAAGTAATTTTTAATGTCTTTGAAAGAATGGTGTTAAATGCATTTGTTTTATACAAGGAAAACTGTGCCAAATAAAATTTAAAATCAATGTCAAGATAACAGTTTATTGTATCTGTAGCTGAGAAAGCGGCAACATGTTGGTTTCAATAACAGCACATGCAGAATCTAATGTAACTTGGATTCGGCCTATTAAGGAAATGGTGAAGTTAAAACAATAAATTACTGGGAAAACAAGAAAAATCTGTACTGTTGGTTCCACTAAAGTTAAAAGAAGAAGATCCAGGAGGGTTCCTGCAAGATGTGGTAAAAGCTGCTATAAAGAATGACATTAAAAGCATGGGTGCAAGTAGTAAATTAGAAAATGTGTAAAAAGTGTACATAAAAACATTGACTTTTTAATGAGTAAATATAAACTGTTCATTTAATGTTCCTGTTGCTTTTATGAGGTTCTGCTAAATTGATATAAATAGTTACTTTATTATGCATAGTATTCTAAAATTAGTATAAGCTTCTAGTAAAATTCACAAAAAAATTTAATTTTACAAAGCAGACTAAAATTTATCAAATTTCTTGGAAAAAACTGAAATTTTCAGATTTAACAAAAAACATTACAATAATTCTCAAAAATCACGATTTCCATTGTAGAATTGTTTTTTGATTTTAAGCTAAACGACTTAAAACTCTTTCTTTGGTTTTATAAGTCTGTTTTTTAGTTCTTTAATCTTTAAAAAATTTTTTGAATAAGAAATGATACAAAAAACATTTCTAGTTTATAGTACACATTGGTTTTCCTACAATTTTGATAAAAACTGCTAAAACATATTGGTAATAAAAAATCTTATAATTTTTTTAGCACAAGCTTACAAATTGTCACCATAAAGCACTGTACAGCAGTTTTTTTTTTTATCAATAATATATAAGCATGTGATTTTTTTTTAACCATCTCCAAAAAAAAGTCTAGTTCTCAAAGGGTTAAATACATATTGGAGGATTATTTGGTTACACTAACTTCCTGTTTAAGAGAATTAACATTAAATTCAAATATTAAAATTCATATAACTACAATGCAATTGATATAAATGTAATTATTTAGCATCACTTAAAATTAAAACTTTGTATATCTCATCAATAAAAGAATAGTGTGTCTAGATCATAAAAGCATCTACTTCCATCATCCACAAGTTAACATGAAATGCCTATATAAAAAAAATTGATTTTATTTAATCATCACAAACAAATCCTTGCCACCAATGTCAAACCATGTTGTAGAGCTAAAAAATATTAATCAGTACCACAATATGCTTCCTATGGTGCAAAATTAATACTTATTAAAATTAAATGTTATCATTAAAAACAATTTGCTACACATACGATTTTAAATAAAGCAGAGTACAATTAACAAGAAATAATTTTTTGTGAAAAGATTTGAGAAAAATAATTTTTTGAAAATTTCCATAGTTTAATCCCAAATTATGAACATTAATCTTAATGTTATAATTTTTTTTTTCTGCTAATAATGATATTCCAACTAACACTTTCTAAAAATAATAAAAGGTGCAATACATCCCAGCATAACATTAATGACGTTTCTTACATTAATTCCAGGAAAATTCATAATTATAGATACAAATATATATTTTATTGTGATAAAATACTTTTTAATCAAAAATGGTATGTTTCAAAAGTAAAGTTCACTTCTATCCTACACTATAATTTCTCTAGGATTTTTAATTACTACTGATTTATTTAAATCATTTAAAATAAACATAATTATTTTTAAGTCAAAGGTAATCAACATTGATGATCTGATCTTCAAAATGTAATTCTTGATATTATTTAAAATTGCTAATTTCACTTATACATTATAAAAAAATTGACAACCCACTACAACATTCACATTATTACCTTGTTAATCACCTCACTTTATTTTATTACACTATATTTTTATTTAATCTTTTCAATAAATTTAATTGGGTGATCTGAGAAGTAGAATCATCTCATACATATAACTTCTGAGATGAAGTTAAATTCAAATTACTTTATCTTGACACAGGATATAGTAGAAAAATAGCTACACAATAAAGGGGTTAATTTTTATAACATAAAGCATGAACTTATTGCAAATAAATAAAGCAATGACTAGTGAATAAATAAACTTCTGAATAATTTTATCACAATTTCTATAATTAATATATCATTCTAAATGATTAATGAAAAACTAAATAATAAAAATTAAAAAAAAAACTATTTCCTGTAACAGTTTTTGTTATTATAATGTTGCTTATTTTAAATTACTAATGAAATGTAGTTTGTAGTAATGAAAAACTAATTAAAATTTAAAGAAGTTACTTTCTCTAATGGTTTTTAGTTGCATTATAACATGTAATGCAGCTAATAATATCTAAAAAATTTTTGTTTTCATTGTAATTTAAATAAAACTAGATCATTTCTGTACTAATCTTTTTTTATTTGATCATTAAAGAAATAAAGAAAATTTAAACACAATGGTAAGTTATATTGATCACATCAACTGATAAAAATTCAAGATAACAAAGACACTTGAAACAATAAACAAAACTGAACTAGCGAAAAACTACTAAAAATGTCATTATAAAATTAAATCTCATATTTATACTGTCTTATATGTAGTATAAACAAATATAAATAAAAATTAACTTAAAATTAATCATTAACAGTCATATTTCAATTTGAAATGTTCATAATAAATTAATGAAAATAAATGTTAACGTTTACACACAAATAAATACACAAGTTTATATTTTTCACTCAAACCACCTCTTTCATTCTTTGAAACATTCTTTAAAAAAAAACAATAAATAAATAGAATCGCTAAAAAAAGTATAATCTATATATATATATATATATATATATATATATATATAATTATGCATACAAAGATATTTACATGTTTTATGCACTTTTTGACATCATCATACATGTAAAAACGTAAGACAAGAAAAATCATGAGCACATACAAGGTTTTACTATTGGAGCCAGTTGTTGTGCATGTGTATATGTATGTGTTTGTGTATGCATGTAAAATATATATATATATATATATATATATATATATATATATATATATATATATATGTGTGTGTGTGTGTGTGTGTGTGTGTGTGTGTGTGTGTGTGTGTGTGTGTGTGTGTGTGTGTGTAGGCAATTTAACTTAAATATAATATTATGTACTAAACAATAAATGTCTATCTTCCAATTTGATAAATATATACAAATTTCAACAGAAACTGATTTTCACACATTAATAGCTGAGAAAAAAATTAGAATAAAAAATTATACACTGTTGAAAAAGAAGAAATGGTCACTGCAAACCAACAAATGATTTAACCAAGATTAATCCTGTGTACATGTTCAGAATACACAAACACCTATATGTTACTTCAAAATTTAATTTTCAACCTTAAACATCCATCCTTTTTTAAACGTAAATCCTCTTAGCATTAAACTATAGTCAAAAATATTTACACTTGCTGACTAGAACTTTTGTCAATGCCGCCAACGATTATATCCATTCTGGTGATGATAGGGTTTCTGTTGTTTTGCATAATTTTGGTGGTTGTTTCTGTAACGGTCAATATTATTAAAATTCCGGTAAAACAAATGTCTTTTACTATTACTACTACTATTACTATTACTACTACTACTGCCATTACTGCTGCTACCATGCCATGAATTTTTTCTATTTTGATGCTCCTGGAATGGATTATATCGTCTTCCATTACTATTACAACTATCACTTTTTGATGAGTATGCATAATTTTTTACTTTCTTCACCTAAAAAAAAAACCACCTTTTAAATTAATTCTAGATACAAATGACATCAATGACTAAAGTTAAAAAAATTATACATTAAAATTTTTTGTTAAATATATTATTTATAATACTGTAATAATATTAGTAGACATTAATACCAAATCACTTTACTTTGATTTTAAGTTTTTAAAAGCAATCTATCTGAATAAAGCCTTCTAGCTGATTCATTAAAGTAATGTGTATATTATTTTCATTTCCTGGAGTGATCACATGCGGAATACACAAATATTAATACGTTATTCAAAATTGAATTATCAACCTTAAACATCTATCATTCTTTAATCGGAAATCCTCTTATTAGCATTAAACTGTAGTAAAAAATATTTACAAATTTTCACAATTTTTTTTCAAAAATTTTCAAATTATTATTATTCAGTAACAGAGTTATTAGGTATTATTAGGAAGAACTATATTTTACATAGCTTAATTTCTGATAAAAAGATTTACTTTAGCTGTTAAGCATATTTTTTCTGCATATTTTATTTTACACATTACTATACTATATGCTCTCATTTTAGTCCAAGTTAAGTTATTTTCCCGTTATTTTTATATTTCAGCAACATTATAAAGTTTTTCAAACTGTAATAATGAACTTTTTTCTTTTTTTTTTGCTTGATGAATTAATTAGTCACAGAAGCTAGCTTACAGAAAAGCTTGGATATGGGAATATGCAAATATTTTGATCAGTTAATAAAATATTTTTTTATATTAAAAAAATGTTTAACTACACTTCACTACTATTTTGCTTTTATCTATGAATAAAAAAGTTTTTTAAAACTAGTTTTATATTGTTCACTGTTCTTCAAAATAGTACCAATACTATTATTTTTATTAGAAAATTGTAAAAATAGCAATAATGCTGTTGTTTGTATGTAAGAATAACAGCTCAAACATTTTAAAATTATATCTTGCATAATTATAAATGACAAATGCTGCTCGTACATTCCGAATAAGTTTATACCAGAATATCTTTTTCAAGGAGGAATTGTGTACTTAACCTTACCAGAAAAAATGTTTTTGTTATAAAAATGGAAAACACAGTTCATTCTTTTTTGTTTATAAAAAATTCAAAGTAATAAAAAATAAAATAGTTGAGTATTAAATTATATTTTATGAAGAAATGTTCAGCAAAATAGCAAAAAAAGGTTTAAGGACTGTTACAAGAGGATCATAATTTTATTATATTAAAACACAATCTACAGTAATCGTGTAGCACCACCAGTAATTATTAATAATTATTTTTTGTCTTTTTCAAGTAACAAAAAGTAAAGTACCCAAAATACCACCAAAACTGAAAAACTATGCACATAATCCTAAACTTCATCTTTGTATATTTTTCAATCATAAAGTTAAATCAAATTTAACATAATCCTAATGTTTCTGTTTATTGACTACTTTATATTGCTAAAACAATCCAGAGATTAATAAGAAATATTCATACAACAATACAACCCCACTATAAGATGGCCAAACAAGGACATTGGTTATACCCGCATTACAAGCTAACCACATTATTTCGAAGGTGAAGTGAGAAACGATAAAAATCAATGCTCATTGGGTTAACATTGTATTATAACAGTTAAAATATTATTATTGAAAGATACAGCTACAAATAAATTTACTTTGTGATAAAATAAAAATGTTGAATAATACAATACATTGCAAAGTACTGAGTGAACTGTACTTACTATATTTGTGGCTAGATTTCATTTTTACAGTTTTTCTTCATACTTTTTATACATATGGTAATTAAATAAAACAAATTTAATATGGCTATACTACACTTTACTTTAATTCTATACTAGAAAACATTTAAACAACACGGTTGAATGTACATAGCTAAACATAAAAATTTTTAAATCAGAGTATACACAATAGTTATTACAAACAGGAACTTATTTTTGTTCTTATTCATGTTCTTTTTCTTATTTAAAAACGATTTAATACTTTGCAAGTGTAACAAATTAAGAGGATCATAATTGCTCTATTGTTCCATTTACATGATTTAGAACTTCACTTATTTTGGGTGCATTAATTACAACGACCACTGATATGCATTCACTTTCTTCGTCTGACAAATCATTTCCAGGTCCAGTAACACTGTAAAATTTTACCATCGGTCACTAATACACTACGGGAGTATCACTGTCCTCTTGAACCTGTTCTTCTAGATCAGTAACCGACAAACACTGATAAACATAATTTTTGTTTCCTAATATGCGATATATGATTTTAATCTGTTTTTTGATGCTGAAAATGAATATGAACTCAGAATCTTTCCACCACCCACATTTTTGAAAAAAAATTTAATTTTAATTAAAGGATTTTTTTCTTTTTTCAATGTATAGTTGGCATTTTAAGCTCCTATATTGAATTTTGTTAGCTCATTTTTTATTGTTTAAATTTGTTAACATAATTTGTTAAGTTTATAAATAAACTAGAAAAAGAATTAAATCACATCATAGTCACACATTATGACGATCATATCTAATATAGAAGGGTGAGCCTCCATGGACAAGATTAATCATGTCTGTGCAGGTCAAAATGTGCAGCTGATAAAATAGCTGTGTTGTTTGTATTAAGCACTGGATTTAGGAATGAATTAATTTTGTTCAGTCTTATTGCTGTCTTAGGTTTGTTAACAGTGCAGTTTCATAATGCCTCGAAATTGTGTAAATGATGTAGATGCCTTTTATTATGTATGTGGTAAGTTTACCGTAAAATCAAATAGAAAAAAACATTACACCTTTAACTAAAAAAAGCATATCATTTGTACTTTCAGTGTAAAATTAGTGATCAGGATAAGACGTGGGCTCCTCATATAGTACGCACTAATTGTTCTGTATATTTAATAGGATGTACTGTATATTGTCATTTGATGTACCTATGGTTTGGGATGAACAAAAGGATTATGCAACAGATTGTTACTTTTGTTTGAACAAGTGTGTCTGGAATTTCTAAAAAATATAAACGTACTGTAAAATATCCTTCATTGCAATCTGCAATCAGGCATATACCTCACAGTGAAATTATTCCTGTTCCTGAGCCACTTGTGAATTTATGTTTCAAAAGCAATGATGAAGAATCAGGCAGTACTGAAGAAGATAACAATGATTTTGATTTTAAATTACCTTAAGTAAGCCACACCTTTATCACAAGGTGAATTAAATGACTTGGTTAGGGATTTAAATTTATCAAAAAATCAAGCTGAATTGTTAGGATCAAGACTGCATACAAGGTTGGAATTTACTTTAAAAAAATACAAAAATTTTGGGCTTTCGAAGCCAACAAAAAGAACTTTCTCACTACTTTAGTGATGAAAATAGTTTGGTTTATTGCACAAATATTGATGATGAGCTTATGTTGCACTTATGACAAGTTCATAAACCTGAGGACTGGTGCCTTTTCAAAGATTCATCCAAGCATAGTTTAAAAGCATAGGTTCTACTACACAACTATAACAAATATCTTTCGATACCAAATGTTAATGGTATTAATTTGAAAGAGACATTAATGGGATGAAAGACGTTCTAGAAAAAATAAATTATAAAAAACATAGCTGGTACATATGTGGTGATTTAAAAGGTATAGCTGTTTTGTCAGGCATGCATGCAGTTTGGCTATATTAAGTACATGTGTTTTCTTTGAGAATGGGATAGCCAAACTGGGAATAAACTTTATGTTACCAAAGAGGGGAAGAAGCGAGACAACTTAACTCCAAATGGGAAAAACATTATTTATGAGCCCTTAGTTGAACCCAAAAAAATATGCTTACCTCTTCTCCATATCAAGCTAGGACTAATGAAAAATTTTGTAAAAGCAATGAAGAAGGATAGTCCTGGATTTTTGTACACAGGCAGAAATTTCCAAATGTAAGTGAAGGAAAAATTAAAGAAGGAATAATTATTGGTCCTCAAATAAGAGAGTTGGTCAAAGATGATATATTTAACTCAATGTTAAATAATGTATAAAGTGCAGCTTGGGCTTCATTTAGACGTTTGCAAAAAAACAAAATTCAAACAGTTACCACGATATTGTTAATCAACTTCTTACTTTATACAGAGCTATGGGATGTAATATATCTTTGAAAATACATTTCCAAAAATTACATCTGGATTTTTTCCCGGACAACCTTGGAGGCGTAAGTGACAAACACTGAATGTTTCTACAGTGACAATTCAGTGATGGAAGGCCGCTATAAAGGGAAATGGAATATTAACATGCTAGCCGATTACTAATTAGTCATTAATTTGAGATGTACATTGCAACGTATTCAACATTATTGACGGTGAAAATATAAATATTCTCAATTTTGTGGTCATTCGTACATTTTGACCAGCAATTTGCTATTGTCACATTGCTTACATTACTCCATGTGATTCCAGCACTAACATAACATTTTTTAATGTAAGGTTTTCAATACATCTTCAACTTGTAGTTCTGAGTTTAGAATAGCTGTTATTTACTCTCATCAATAATAGGCTTTAAAGGTTTAAATAATTCCTTGATCCATTGGCTAGATTAATGATGTATTTTTAGGTAAAAACATAATGTAATTTTATTTTATTTTGATTTTAATAACTCTGATGGTGGAGTGGGCTGGACAATTACCAAGAAGTAGTAAAGCGTTCTCTTTCATCTTCCATATGCACAATTAACTCTTGACAGATGGCACGAATTCCTTGTTAAACCACGTTAAAAAAATATTGTATGTCATCCAAGAATTTTTAACAAATCACCAGTAATGATTTCACATTTACATGTTTGAAACATTGAGGACTTCCATATTTAATTATACATAGTGGTTTTAATTTTGATTTCCAGATTCATTTTCACACAGTAGAAAAGTAATATTTTCTTTATTAATTTTCATACCTCACTTATTTGAAGCACACTTTACATCTAATGATTTTGTCGATAGCAATTTATAATAAAAACCAATTTCGTCACAGTTGTAAATTTGTTCATCACTGTAATTACTTTCAGCTAAAACCCTGTTTACAATTTCAGAAAATGCCATGGCTGCCACTGAACAAGATTTTCCTTCGATGTTTATCTGGCTTATGCCATGACAGATTTTCCATTGCAATAACCGCAATTTTAACAATCGCATTTTAGATCATCCATGCAATAAGTAGATGACTTAAATGCATCCACTAGAAGCATTTAAGTCATCACTGCTGATTTGTAAATTAAATTTTAGGGCTTGAGCTTATATAACTGGACCTGACAAAGGTATGCCTTTATCAGGTGGCATTAACATTCATAGATAGCATTAATGTCACAAAGACAAACTTTTTTCCTATCAAGTCCTACACTTAAAATAGCATCTATAAAAGAATGGAGTTATCTTCCTCTTTCATCCAGCCACAAATAGTTTGTTCTGGCACACTGAATTCCCATGACAAGCTAGCTTTAGACTGACCTCCTGCTTTAACTTTTTTGATGATATCAAGTTTATCTTTGATGAAATAAGTTTTTTGTTTAGGAGACATTTTAGAATTACAGTATAAGAAGTTACTGTATAAAAACAGAAAATTTAAACTGTCAATGAAACAATCCAAACGTTGGAAAACCTATTGTACACGGCACTGTCAATTACACTGCTTATTAAAATTAATGTACAAAAATTGATAAAAAACTTTACAGACAATGAAAAAAATTAAAGGCAGATTAAAACAAATCATAAATGTTTGCGAAACTATATGTATGGTATTTCAACTATGACTGTGTTCAGTATGTAACGGTTGCTACTGTAATTAAGTGAATAAATTACATCTACCAGATATTATATAAAATTTCAAAAATTTTTGTATAAAATGACAATTATTTTTTCTCGGGGGACATACTCTTACTCACATTATAACCATATCTGCAGTTTTTTGAACCACGTAATAGCAGGATCGTACTGTAGTAAGAATTTTACAATTTCTATTAGTTTAGAAAAGTTTAAGCTAAAACATTACACTTGGGTAGTTATTTTTTGTAAATTGTCAATTACACCCTTGGTAGTAATTTTCATAATCATCAAACTAGAAATGGTATCGAATTGTTTTTTATAAACTGATACTGGACAGACTATTAGAAACAGAGACCTAAGTCAATAAAATAGCGATATATGTCAGAATATCTTGATTTCATGACATTTTTCTCAAACTTCTACCACTTAATGGAAATTTCTTCCTGATAAACACCTACAGCTAAAATGGTAATATGAAAGGTACTTAATCTTATATCAGTGCTGTTATTATTCAATATACTATGACAAAAGGAAGAGCATCTAGCATAAAAACAGAATCAAAAGAAATACGATATAAAATCGTATAAAGAAATATATTCACATACAAATCTATTTTCTTCATATAAATTTTGAATATAATTCATATGATAAAAACCATCAACAAAAATTTAAGGTTTCAAGCAAGGAATAGTTTAAAGTCTTTCACTTAAAAATTTTTAAAGTTCTACTGTTCTTTTCACAAGAAAAAGTGAGAATTTTTTTTCTTTAGTCATGAAAATCTTATTAATCTGTCTGAACTAACAGAAAACAAATAATTAATTTTTTATCAAGTATATTAAACCCCTGATTGAAAGGACATTGAAATTCTCTTCCAAATCAATGCCTCAATAATGCTTTCACATTTTTAAATTATATTTTCTGTTGACATTCAAATATAAATTTCTCTATTAAAATTTTTGTTTGCTCAAAGATTCAAGATTATAAATACAGTATGAAGGATGTTATTTAATAGAGCTAGTACAATTATAAAGATATAAACTCACAAATATTAGTTTTTATAATTACCCAATTATACCCAATAAATGTGAATCTTTAAAAATGTTGACAACACTGAGAAAATTTTATATTTGAAAATTGACTGAAGGATACAAAAAGTTATCAAGAAGTTTTTTATAGATATTGTAAATTATTGTTGTACATTAAAACACTCCATTTTATTAAACTAAATATTTACTTACTTTGTATTCTGATTATCTGTTACACAATCAGATCTTAAAAACAAACCCACAATATTACATCTACTGTAGTGTTATAAAATTATAAATAAGCATACTCAACATTCTAGTGTGTATTTCTAAGGAACAAACAATTAGCAAATATTATATACTAACCTTGCCTCTATCTAACTCTTCATCATAAAGATTATGATGAGAGCGTTTTCTCTGTTCCTGTTTATCATTATCAACTTCTTTTTCCACTTCACTTTTTCCACCATTCCATGAATTAACTAAAAGAAAAAAAAAGAGTTTTAATTTAAATGTTTATATGCACTGGCAAACAATAACAGTGAACAATTATAAATAAAGCAATCACCTTCATTCACCTGTTCACCACACATACTTGGTTCTGTCTTGTTATACTTCCGGTAGAGTTGAACACAGTAAGTAAAAAATTCAATATTTCCCGCAATAAATATGTTCACAACACTTGTTAAAAAACAACATTATCTGCCACAGAATTATCTCCTTTGAGGTAGTGTTCATTATTACCAGTACACTGATAATAACTTGCTGGCAAAATTCAGGGATGACTGCTACTGGGAGAAGGATAAGGTATCATCTTATAATGTTCTTCTAGACAGTGACAGTCTTTGCTTATTGTGGAGGGGAGAAACGTTTTAGAGGATGTGAGCCCAACACTACCACTGTCTGGTAGAGATTTCCCCTCCCTGAACTGTGGCTATTCCAATAGGAATAGCAACATTTTGTTTCAACTTTGTAGCAACACTTTATTTCTATTCCTATTGGTGGTAAGAAAACAATAAAGTTTCATCAGTTTTAAGGAAAACAATGTAAAAACAATACCATAACTTTTGAATATGGTAGCCCAATTATCAGTTTCAATCACTTGCCATCCAATAATTGGTTAAAACGTTTTGAAGAGATAAAACTTGCTCAAAGACAAGTATGAGCTGTATAGTAGTGACTAACATCCATCTGAATTTCCCAATAAACAAGGGGTTGCAACTACAGAATGTGGGTGCACGTTTGATATAATGCTATGCTCATCATCCACCAGATGGATTTCTCCCAATCAGCATATTACTCAATTTCTTTCTGGATATGGTGCTTTTAAGAAAAAGTTGACTAGGTTTGGTTTGCATCTCAGTTCTATGTCCAGAATGTAGAGCTGATGATAATATGCGCCATGTCCTATATTTTTGCCTAAAGTACAAGCCTGAACATAGTACAATAGTTAGGAAACTTGAGAGAATTAATTTTCTCTTGGATTTGTGAGTAAATTGGAAAACTAAAGAATAAAATACAGTTGCTGACTTTCTTAGGTTTCTGGCCCTGCAGAAGGTGGCTGAAGGGGTTTTGAAGCCCTACTAGTGGTTAGGGACCTGCTTGAAGAAGTTAGTGCTCTTCTTCAAGATAGGCATTTTGGCATCAAGTCTCAGTTAGTTTAGATGTTCATTTCATTCCTCCATGATGGAGCTGTGTGAAAGGGTGAAGGCATTGACCTCGCTTCTGAGCAGAGCAGACATGTGTGTGTTAGAACTCTATGATGGAGTTGTGACGTAGGACAGTGATGGCATTAACCTCACTTCCGAAAGCAAACCAAATCAGAGAAGATTAGTGTTTCTCTCTTTGTGAAACAAATGTTCGTAATTGTTTTTCATGAATTAAGAAATGCATCTGGAGTACTTCAAAATTGTTGTTGCGATCAACAATTTAAGAGATATTAATAAGAAACTTACTTAGAGGTTTACTATTAACATTTATTTATATACGTGTTAATACAGTCTAGCTTTGAAGTTTATTTAATGATTATTTTGTGTCCTTCAGTGTTAGGTACGGAATCACACTTCTGCAAAACAATTAAATAATTTAGAGAGCTACAAATTAAGAGTAAATGAATGAAAATCTATGAAAGAAGCCTATAACAAAGGCGATAGTAACACTGATGGAAATATCTACATGGACATTTACATCAGTGGCATCATGATGGAGACGAAACTGATGGCTGTCAATTCTGTTATTCAAGAGTTAGTCAATAAGACAACCTCCAGTAGAGCTGATCAAAGCTAGGAACAGAGGGGTTGGTGTGGCGACCAAAACTGTCATAAGATTGATATCTTATGACAATGGGGGGAAAATGGGTACTTCCCCTACAGGAGTCAGGATAATCCTTTTGTGACATGATGATGTCAATCAACAAGATATAAAAGTAAATGTTTCATAAGGTAACAATGTTTCATTACCAGTAACAAGAAGTGAACAATTTTATCATTTTCTATAAAGAATATAAAAAATTCCACACTGGATACCATTCTAATTTAACTATGGTCTTCCATTAAAATGCACAAATCTCACTTTCACTGTAGCATACACAGTGTTCAATTTTAACATGAACTACTTTAAAAACATTCAGAAAAATTATTGTAAAATTTGAAATGAGACTTAAAATTTTTTTACAACTTCATCAGTGAATGCACTTCACAACACTGAAGGCAAAAGAGTTATCAGAAATGGTCTTATCATATCAGTTTTACCATTCTAAAACATTTCACACTATTTTCAGATATTTCTCATTTACTGCATGCATTGCATGTGGTCTTCAGCTGGTAACATGTTCTGAAAATTAAAAAATTGTATCGCTAATCAAAATTTCACAGTCGGTAATACCATCAATTCTATTATTTTAAAACTCAAACATGTCAACAAACCAAACAACCTTGAGTCACTGTAGGTGTGCCGACCTCTGAAATAAAAATTACTAAGATTTTATTATTAATTAGTAGTTATCAATTCTACAATAGCCCTCACAATAAAGCAGGAAATAATTAATCGGTTAAGAGAGTTTTCATTGTGGCATCAATGGAATGAAACTGACATTAAATAACATATAATCAAACTACCTTGTTAATAATAAAATGTGACTAATAATAAACCACTTTTAAATGTAACTGAAATTAGCCACTTTTGGTGGTTAAAAATACTTAAATGAAAAATTTTCAACAAAATAATGCACTTACCACTGGGTGTACCGTAACCTCTATGAGACATTTTGAGCAATTCATTGACAGTTTCACTGTTTCGGTTACCATCCCACATTTTATTACTATTTCCATTCACACTGGAACCACTCCAATCACGCGTACCAGAATTTCCACTAAGACTGCTAATGCTGCTACAACTACTGATGCTATTATTATTATTATTATTATTGTTGTTGCTGTTGTTGTTGTTATTATTATTATCATTACTACTGCTATTATTAGTACTACAAACATTTGAACCTTCAGGTGTTACTTCTCTTACAGTTTGTGTAGACAATTTAGTTTCAGTCGTTATTGTTTCAGATTTCTCACAAGATCTGCAAAAAAAACCATTGACATTATTCAACTTAAAAATAAAAGCACGCATGACTAAAAGAGGGTAAATAAGCAGCATAAGTATTTGAATAAAATACCAGGTCAGTAGCTTATTTATTAAAAGATTTCCAAACTTTGGTTTTGATATGCAACACATGCATACTCTTAAATACTTTAAAAATAATTTATCATAATTACATACCTAGTGGGCTGTGAAGAGAATATGAGGTGTTGATAACGTGTATAACTATAAAACTATTAACGTGTATAATTATCTTTTTCCAATTTTATATAAAATACAATATTTTACAAGGAAAATGATCAATAAATAAAATGCAACCTTTTCTGAGAATTGTACCTAAAATCAATTCATTATAAATGAAAAGCTTTGAATGAATAACAATAAAATAATTCATTCTGAATACAATAATTCAATAAAGAAAAGGAAAATTAAATTTTTCTTTGACATATATGCTACTGAGAAGTTCCTGGATGGTATATAAATTTCTTGGCAATTCTAAGAGGTGTAAAAAAGTAGTTATCACGTGACAAGCCTTGCAATTATAAAGACAGTTATTTCAACTGATCTTATGAATAACTGAGATTTTCTGCAATAATGAAATTTACAGTTATAAACAATCAACATGTGTATCAAGTTTTAGATCAAGTTAGGGAAATTAGCAACCAAAACACTCAATATGCTTTATCAGCATTTTAATTATAGTTTTAGGACAAGCAAGGTGAATTTTTAAAGTAAGTTTTGTTTTGAAATACAAATAAAACTAAAACACAAACTTTATTATTTCTGTATATAAAGTACATTTATTTACTAGTTTTCTACATTGCTGTCTTCAACAAATTTTTCATAACATTTTACGAGCTTCTTCAATCTCTCTTAAAAAGTTTCTCTGCCAATAACTTAAACCACGCAATAATGTTATTTTCAACTCGTCACTGTCAAACCTTTTTTTATGTAAGCAACTATTTAAGGTGAACAAATAAAATAATCGCTAGGAGCTAAGTCAAGGTTATAGACAACTGAATATCTGATTTGTTGTGTATAACCAAGAATTGTCATGTATAAACAAAATTCTGTAGGTTTTCTTGCTAATAGTATCTCATGTTTCACAATATGTATCGACATTCACAGTAGTTCCATGATCACTGAATTTGACAAGCAAGACATGTTTTTTCCCAGAAAACAGTAGCCATAAACTTCTTTATCAAACATTCTTGTTTGAATTTCTTCAATCTTATTTTTTTCTTTTTCTATTTAGCCTCCGGAACCATTTAAGGTATTACTTCAGAGAATGAATGTTGGTATGTGTGAATGTACATGAAGTGTAATCTTTTACAGTCTCAGGCTGACCATTCCTGAGATGTGTAGTTAATTGAAACCCAACCACCAAAGAACACCAATATCCACAATCTAGTATTCAAATTCGTATAAAAGTAACTGCCTTTACTAGGATTTGAGCCTTAGAACTCTTGACTTCAAAATCAGCTGATTTGCGATGACGAGTTCACCACTAGACCAACCCGGTGGGTTGAATTTCTTCAATCTAAATGATAATGCTGCCACTGCACTGACTGCTACTTTGACTCGACACTGAAATAAGAAATCCAGATTTCATTTCTTGTAACAATGTGATCAAACAATTCATCACCTTTTTCAGCAAATCTACAAAAATTCACGCAATAAAACATGTAATTTTTCCTTGTGTCTTTTAACATCTTCTACAACACCCACCTGATGCAAAATTTTTATAGCCTAATTTTTCAGTCGAAACTTCATAAATAAAAAATCATGAAACATCAAAGACAATCATGACACGTGGTTTTACTCATATTTTTCATCAATTTTTCAATCAAATCATCCATTATTACTGAAACTAGCCGCAACATTATTCACCATGAATGTTTGTTTGCCCTCCTCAAAATGAACAGCACTGCCTTACTTTAGCATCACTCGTAATTTCAGCCAAAAATCTGCCAGTGAATTTCAGCTGCAGAATTGTTTTATACAATCAAAAATCAAATTACTCTTCATACTTCGCACTTGAAGGGATCACAAATTGTAGCACTCATTATAAATGGATGAATATAAACAACTAGCAACAAAATGACTAAGCTATTGTTGCTAACAGCTCACTATGTATTGAAGTAACTGAGCTACGCAAGCACCATTTGTTTTCATCTCATATTTAGATGGCAAAATCAAAACAGACTTACTTTAAATACACGCCTAGTATATACAATACTAAATAAAACTTGAACTTCAAAAGCAGTCAAACATGAGCTAAATGATGAGAATATAAAGGATAAACTTACCCTACAAATATTTAAATAAATTTTATAATTATTCATGACATATACAACCTAACCAGTCGTTCTATCTGACATGATCAGAATCAGTATAGTTTGATAACTGACTGGCTATGCATCCTGCAGTGCTAAGTTTATTTTTGTACTTGGCTAGAAGTAACAGTGCCATTACTGTTGGTATCAGCATGTTAATTTGAACAATCTCAATTTTTAGTCCTTGCAGATCAGAGTTGGATTTCTAACTTTACTCATCAGAGCCACAAGAGTTCATTTCATGACTACAATTCAGAAAGTAATTAAAGAATGTAAATATTGTAATTTAAAGATTGAAAGTAATTTAAAAATAAAGAATCTGAATGATAAAAATGCAAGAAAGGAATGTGACATGCACTATTTCATTAGGTACAAGGATGAACTGAAAATTAATTAATCCAATGTTTTGAAACTATAAGAGAATTTTCAGTATAAATAACAAAATTTGTGGTACAACCAATGATTCCTGCATCATTAAAACACATACTCATGCCTTCCTGAGAACAGTACAGTTTTTGAAAGATAACACTTATAGCATCCTTGTCTGTTAACAAATGGTTATGGTTTCAAATTTAAACAAAAAAGAACATCTAAAATAAAATAAATTGAATTACTGCTATTTATTTTATTTAATACAGTTTAATGTATTTAATATCAAAATGAATACTTAATATATTGCAGTAAAACTGAAAATAAAAGTTGCAACCGCTTCATTTTACCATAATAACTTTATTCCCTCACCATCCACATCACTAGATTTAGAATATGGCTATGCTTTGTTCCCAAAAATGAACCTAAAGTGACAGTTATAATATTTCAAAAACATGAAAGAAATGCAGAACAAATTGTAGCAGATGCTTGACAGGCAATAAAAAGAAACTTTCAGGAGCATTCAAAACATGACAGAAATGTTAGGATTGTTGAATAAAATCACATGGTAACTATTTCAGGAGGGAAGAAACCTATGTAAACAGGTAGAATCTAAAAATTTTGTTAAAGCTGTATCCAGGAACTTTCCTAATAGCATTTCATACTAATACTGTTTAAACACAAAACATTTACTAATTTATATTTATAAATCTGCTAACCTAGATTTGGTGATTTCTGTTATGCTCCACTGTCCAACAGAACAGCCAATACTGGTACTGCTACCACTGCTACTGCCAGCACTACCGTTCGGACTGTTCAATGATGATTCAGACACATGCCAGCCATTCATTATTAATGTTGGTGGTTCATCACTGGGTTTTTTTGATGATGGCTGAGCCAAAGGGGATGAAACTGTAGTACTTTTTTCTTTTTTAACCATGCTACTACTTTTACATGGACTCGATGCTATACTACTTGATAAAGTTGAAGATGGAATGAAATTTAATCTAAGGGCTGATGATGAAGATTCTTTTGAAGGACTAATTTTATTACTAGATGATAATAAACTCTGTGATTTTTTCATCACTTCTTTTGTAACACCATTGACAGAAGTTACAATACTGTTCTTAAGTTCTTTAGATGAATTCGACTGAAGATTTAACTGTTTAGTGGAACGGTAACCTGTAGCATTTTCACTTTCACTATCACTTGATTCATTGGGTGTATACGGAACAAGGCTTTTTGAAGGGCTTGAAAGACCATTTAATATTTTTGACTGTTTTGGAGAATTTAAGTGTGGTGATGAAGAAGTTACGGATGAAGAAGATGGAGTAGATAGTGAAGATGTGGACGTTGACGACGAAGATGAAGATGAAGCCGAGGCTCTGGTAAGAAAAATACAGATAATTAGGAAAGACTGTTCATAATATTTTATCCATCTAATTAAAATTAAAATAAAAAAACATTAGAAAATTTAATCCAAATTTTAATCTCTAATCATAAAATTAAATAAAAAAAATATATATATATAAAATTAAATAATCAATTTAGTTACTTCAGTAACTGTTGCTGAAATAACAATTTCAATTAAAGTAACTTTTTTAGAAATGACAAACATCATCATTATCACCCTAAATTATTCTACTACACAAAAAGAAGTAAATAGTGGCACAAATATGATTTAAGTAAATAATGACAAAATAAACAAACAATACAGTAGAAACAATTTTTTATGTCCAAATATACAAAAATTATTTTTTCCCAGGATCATGTTCTTCCATTTATAAATGAGGTAATGTGTTTTCAAACAGAGGTTATTCTTCTGTGGCTATTAATTCAAATACACTGGGTGTCCAAGAATTACCTAAACAGCTACTTTGATGTCTTATCAGAAAAAATTAACAGACCTATTAATGAATGATTGGGCTCTCTTTAACCTTTTAATTCCTCAGTATTTCCAGAATGAACTGTGCCTGCAGCCTGTTTTTTTATTTTTTTCCCTAATATTTTATTTTTTGAAAATATTATTTGCATTTACAACAACTGATTTTGACTGTATTTTAACTTAGTTAGGGCCTGTGTATAACAAAATAATTATACAAAAGGTTACAAATAACCCAAAGGGGTGGAATCCCTAATTATAAATAAATGTTACACTGAAAGCAAAATATTGTACAGGTACGCTTACCAGAACTGTTTCTTTTTTCTTTATATTATAATCATAAAATAAAATAAAATTATGTGTATGCCTATAACCAAACACACTAATTAGAAAATGTAGCCAAATAATCCTTGGGGCGAGAAATACTACATTCTAATTACAAAACAGCATATAAAATTCAAATATAATTTCCAGTAAAAATAAAATCAACTTACCTTATTCTTGACATAATATTTTACTTATACCCTAGACTGTTTACTATTTACAAATCTGTTTATGGCTAGTTTCTAAAAGTGCAGGAGGGTGTGACAATATCCCGAAAACACGGATGAAAACATAGGCCCCTATATCAAACTCTTTCCACATGATCGAGTGTCCTTCCTTTCTTATTTACCCCAAATCTTCAATGTATGATTCAGGATTAGTGAGATACAAAATTATTTCATCATCAGAAATAAAAGATTTAGCCATTACAACAAAAAGCACTAACTACACAAGGAATAATATAACCATAACCAAAATGCTTCTCTCAGATATCAAGGTGAATACAATTCAAGAAAGTAATGAGACTGAATGTGTTATAGTTTGTAAATACAAAAAAGTAACTTAAAATCATAACAGAATGAATTACAGTATTTAAAAAAACAGACTTTCATGTACGGGCATAGTAAATAAGACCACAATATCTGTAAATACAACGCCATGCAGAGACATTTAGGCACCAACGTACCAGAACATTCATAGGGATTAAAAAAGGTTAGCAAGCAACTCATTAAGTTTCTCACAGTAAATACTAAATAGTGCTGTGAATGCAAAGTAACTGCATACATAAGTTGCCACGAATCCACAGATGAAAGCACATTGCATAGAGTGGTTTATTGAAACAAAATCAGACACAAAAGCTCGATGCAATTTTAGAACTAGGTATAACTTAAAGCCATCCTCTAGAACAAATATTCATTCATGGTATGATAAATTTAAAGAAACTGACAATGTTGAACATAAGAAGGGAGCAGGCAGGCCTAGAACATCAGATGGAAAAAATGGCCATCTGCCATCCTCTAGAACAAATATTCATTCATGGTATGATAAATTTAAAGAAACTGACAATGTTGAACATAAGAAGGGAGCAGGCAGGCCTAGAACATCAGATGGAAAAAATGGCCATCTATGATGGCCATTTTTTTAGAAAGTCTTCTGTTCTGTTACCACATATATGACTAATTTAATATTGGCGGACAAACATGGTAGCAACTCAGATGTGAGCTGGCGCACAGCATACAGACGCACTGATACAAGCATCACTACCACTGCACAGATGACCATACAGTTCTACCACCATAGCAGCACTGCGGCCCCACCACTCTCAGACTCCAATAAAAGAGCATGCACGAGAGTGAATTTTCAATTCATTGTCAACAAGCACCAGGAGAAGACCAAGAAGAAGATGAAAGAAGACAGAAGTCCCCTGGCCAGTTCAATGTGAGACCTCCCAGCGAATGCCAACATCCCTGCTGAAGCAGGGCCTGGCCAGCCCGTCAAGGAAGCCCCTGGATGCGGATGCTACCTTTCCACTCCAATTCCAGCTAGCCGGGCTTCAATCCCCTGACCAACAGACTCAGTAGGAGAAGCTGGCCCAGCTGGGATCGATCAGGGAGAACCACCTCGACCATGCCAGCGAAGTACAACCAATGCCAACCCAACACTGCGGAGCTCTACGGACCACCACTGCCACGCTGTAGTGGAGACCCAACTGCCACCGAGGGAAAGCCCAGTTGAACCCAACTGTTCTCAGAGCTAATACAAAAAACAAACAGCCCTTTTCAGGGCCACAAGGTTATGAATTATGTACCGTCGAGGCCATTCGGTGACAGTTCGCAGCCTTTGGAAGTTATCTCGAAGTGCAGCGTGCGAGTTAAATCTTACATGATCTACCTTTCACAATGTTTTGAACGATTGAAACTGCATCCTTATAAAATACAAATATTGCAGTACATTATACCACAAGATCACACTGCTAGAAAGGAATTTGCTATGAAAATGATTGAAAAAATTGAAAATGATGATTGTTAACTTAACAAAAGTTATGTTCTCAGACGAGGCTACATTTCATGTGTCTGGAAATGTGAACACTCAGAACATTCAAATATGGGATCAGAGAACCCACGTGTTACACTTAACCATATTAGAGATAGCCAAAAAATTAATGTTTGGTGTGGACTGCTTCATGATCGTGATCATGAAGCAGCCCTTTATGAAAAGGTCCTTTTGTGGACCTTTTTTGTTTGTTGGAAATTGAAGTTAATACAAATATCTATCTGGACTAGTTAGAAGGGTTTGTTTAGCTTCAGCTTGATGAGTTACAACCCAAAATCACATTCCAACAAGATGGAGCGCTGCCACATAGGTGGTTTATTAGTGCACGAATCCCTCAGCAACACAATAACGAATTGCTGGATTGGACGTAATGGACCAACTGCTTCGCCACCTCGATCACCAAATATAACTCATTGTGATTTTTTCCTATTGGTTTCATTAAGGATAATATAGACAAAACTCGTATAGTGTATATTGAAGACATTAAGGAGAGGATTGTTAATGCATTTAAACTCACAGATGTGGATGTGTTACAATGAAAATTGCATGAAACTGATTACCAGTATGGTAATCATAGCATATATATGGTATGGATATATTGTGAATTACTAATGGTGCACAGATTGAATGTGTTTGATTACAGGTAAAAAAAAAAAACACTTTGTTTTAATGTTTCTAAATTCATACAACCCATTTTTGTATCTTAATAAATAAGTTACTTATTCAATATCTTCAGATAATTCTCGGACACCCAGTATATTAATATACAAATGCCATATTCAATACCAGAAAATACCAATACCAACACAGTATATGCCATCGTAAATATCACAAAAAGCAATCAAGTTTTTAACCGATTTTAAATGGGATAATTAGGTTATTGTAGAAATCAACAGTAGCACAAAAACACTTACTACCTCGTACAACAATATAACATTTTGTAAATTGTTGCAGTTCTCTCAGAGAATTCATGTATATATTTTAAAGTAAAAGAATCAATATCTGTTAACATAACAGAATTAAGATATTAAGTAATTTATTATAAAAATCTGTTGTAATAAAAGTTAATCTATAAAAATTAAGATGTATTTCTTGTAATCCCTTAAATGTTGCAGGCAAGAATCCCAAGGTATCAATTTACATAAGATTATAACTTGTTATTTTTAAATTTTTTATTACAATGTGAAAAATGATAATTTATAACAAAATAATTTAAAGATCATGCTGTTGGTATCACACTAAAACAAAGGTTAATAATAAACCAAGCTAGGTAAACTTATCTTGTTTTCAATTCATTTCCTGCTAAGTAAGCTGTAACAGGAAATTAATTAAAAAACTTTTCTTCAAAACACATCCAAAATGTGTAATAAAAGTACTGATGGAACTTAGCAGGTGTAATACTTTTACAAAGAAAATGAATTTGATATTATTACCACTTAAATAAAATAAAATTTTCTATGATAAAAAAGAAGTACATTAATACTTTGACTGAAAAATAAATTTTATTTTTGTTTGTTTGTATATCACAAATTGAATAGTTTTAACTTAAAAAAAAATTGTGTACACATAAACATTCATAAAAGTAATCAAATAATGTACAATTTTCATCTAATTACCGTTCAGCTTTTGAAGATGACAGAATCAAAGACGGCTTGTAAACTGAAATGGGTGATGACTGGGAAACAGTAACTCCATTTTGAAGACTACTGCTTATTACACCTAAAATAAGAAATTAAATTTTAAACTGATAGAAAGTCATTAAACACATTCTCAAATCTTAAAAAAGCAAATGTTACCAACAATAAAGACAAAAAAGTGATCACACATTTTATAATAAGCAATATAACTTATTTTCTACTCCTCAATACACTCTATAAAGAAAATTTCATTTCTTAAAGAATGCCTTTATTCTTACATCTTTGTCATTCTTTTCAAGGTAATTTTCATTAGACAGATTACAATTTTTTTCAACATTGAAAATATTTCTAAAATACAATTTCTGGTATAGACATCAGTTAGTTTGCTCAGCAACTTTATTTAATGTTTTCAAATGTCACAAAAGTTTTCCAGGTCTTTTCATACTCAAAATATGGAACCATGTTTGGTTTTGTTTTCATTAATACTAGTATTATGATGTTAATTCTGGCCAAAGTATTCCAAATACGCATTGAGAAGAAAACTGATATAACTTCTTACTTAATACAATTTCGATGAATTGTACTTCCCTCAATCTAGGCTTTTTTTAAAAATAGTTTCACACTAATACGGGCAGATGACTTCAGCTATTGTTTATTGTCAAATGAGAAAATTAACTACAGTAAAATAACAAAACACAAATTTAAAGTTGCCTATCATTCCTTTAATAATAAGATTATCACATTTTAATATTTGTTATAAAATTTCAAATTATAAAATGTAGTAAAGATATGTATACTTCACCTGTCTGGGCTCATCAAATAAGGTACAAATGTTATAGGAATATTTTGTTGAGAGCACAGCGTCTCCAATGGACTGTCTCTCAAGAGGTGGTCCTTGTTATTTTTGATATTATTAAGCCTTGTGACTGATATCCTTGCAACTGAGCACCAATTACATTATAATACCAAGAAGGTAGGCTAACTTACCTCCGGGTGCATAAAAGAAATAGACAACCAAGGTTTCAATTTATAGCAGATCAGGTGGACTGATTCATTTGATGACCGTTACACGTATGGTATTTTTTCTGATGTGAAAAGTATGCAGGTTGTTAGGTGGATTTCCCCCACATCCGCATATTAAAGTTCTTTCTGGACATAATGCTGTCAGGTTGGCCAGATTTGGTTTAACTACTTCAGGCTTGGGTCCGGAGTGTAGGGCCATTGATGATGTGCACCATGTAACAGATGCACCATAGGTACAAATACAGGTACATAGGTACAGATGTCTACCCCAGGTACAAAGCTGAACATACCAAAGTACTTAAGTGAGCTTGCAGGGATCAATTTTGGTTTTCACCTGCAAATTAATTAGAAAACTAAAAGGGAATGATACATAGGTGCTGGCTTCTTGAGATTTTTAGCCATGCAGAAGATGGCTAAGGGGCCAGATGCTGGTATAGAAGTATAGAAAGAATAGCAACCTAGGTGGCTAGGGGCCCTAGCCACCCAGATCTGGTTGTTTACTTCACAAAGATATCCACAGGAGTTATCACAAAGGAAGATATCACCAGGAGTTTGGCATCAACCCCTGGTTGACCGAGATATTGGCTGTTACGAGGAGAATGGACGTGTTAAGAACTCTTGTGATAGTGCTGTGCTGTGTGAAGATATAGATGTTGACTTCACTACCAAAAGCAGACCAGAGCAAGATATGTTTTCATTAGAAGCTTATTAAATTTGTGAATTTGTTTCTTGATTTTTTAATAAATCAAAGAGGACTATGAGTAAGTAAATTGAATTGTAGGACAAAATTGTTATGATAAACATGTTTTTTTATGTTTTTTTTTGTCTTCAGTCATTTGACTGGTTTGATGCAGCTCTCCAAGATTCCCTATCTAGTGCTAGTCATTTCATTTCAGTATACCTTCTATATACTACATCCCTAACAATTTGTTTTACATATTCCAAACGTGGCCTGCCTACACAATTTTTTCCTTCTACCTGTCCTTCCAATATTAAAGCGACTATTCCAGGATGCCTTAGTATGTGGCCTATAAGTCCTGTCTCTTCTTTTAACTATATTTTTCCAAATGCTTCTTTCTTCATCTATTTTCCGCAATACCTCTCCATTTGTCACTTTATCCACCCATCTGATTTTTAACATTCTCCTATAGCACCACATTTCAAAAGCTTCTAATCTTTTCTTCTCAGATACTCCGATTGTCCAAGTTTCACTTCCATATAAAGCGACACTCCAAACATACACTTTCAAAAATCTTTTCCTGACATTTAAATTAATTTTTGATGTAAACAAATTATATTTCTTACTGAAGGCTCGTTTCGCTTGTGCTATTCGGCATTTTATATCGCTCCTGCTTCGTCCATCTTTAGTAATTCTACTTCCCAAATAACAAAATTCTTCTACCTCCATAATCTTTTCTCCTCCTATTTTCACATTCAGTGGACCATCTTTGTTATTTCTACTACATTTCATTACTTATGTTTTGTTCTTGTTTATTTTCATGCGATAGTTCTTGCGTAGGACTTCATGTATGCCGTTCATTGTTTCTTCTAAATCCTTTTTACTCTCGGCTAGAATTACTATATCATCAGCAAATCAGAGCATCTTTATCTTTTCACCTTGTACTGTTACTCCGAATCTAAATTGTTCTTTAACATCATTAACTGCTAGTTCCATGTAAAGATTAAAAAGTAACTGATAGAGAACATCCTTGTCGGACTCCCTTTCTTATTACGGCTTCTTTCTTATGTTCTTCAATTGTTACTGTTGCTGTTTGGTTCCTATACATGTTAGCAATTGTTCTTCTATCTCTGTATTTGAACCCTAATTTTTTTAAAATGCTGAACATTTTATTCCAGCCTACGTTATCGAATGCCTTTTCTAGGTCTATAAACGCCAAGTATGTTGGTTTGTTTTTCTTTAATCTTCCTTCTACTAATCTGAGGCCTAAAATTGCTTTCCTTGTCCCTATACTTTTCCTGAAACCAAATTGGTCTTCTCCTAACACTTCTTCCACTCTCCTCTCAATTCTTCTGTATAGAATTCTAGCTAAGATTTTTGATGCATGACTAGTTAAACTAATTGTTCTGTATTCTTCACATTTATTTGCCCCTGCTTTCTCTGGTATCATGACTATAACACTTTTTTTGAAGTCTGACGGAAATCCCCCTTTTTCATAAATATTACACACCAGTTTGTATAATCTATCAATCGCTTCCTCACCTGCACTGCGCAGTAATTCTACAGGTATTCTGTCTATTCCAGGAGCCTTTCTGCCATTTAAATCTTTTAATGCTCTCTTAAATCCAGATCTCAGTATTGTTTCTCCCATTTCATCCTCTTCTTCCTCTATAACACCATTTTCTAATTCATTTCCTCCGTATAACTCTTCAATATATTCCACCCATCTATCAACTTTACCTTTCGTATTATATATTGGTGTACCATCTTTTGTTTAACACATTATTAGATTTTAATTTATGTACCCCAAAATTTTCCTTAACCTTCCTGTATGCTCCGTCTATTTTACCAATGTTCATTTCTCTTTCCACTTCTGAACACTTTTCTTTAATCCACTCTTCTTTCGCCAGTTTGCACTTCCTGTTTATAGCATTTCTTAATTGCCGATAGTTCCTTTTACTTTCTTCATCACTATCATTCTTATATTTTCTACGTTCATCCATCAGCTGCAATATATCGTCTGAAACCCAAGGTTTTCTACCAGTTCTCTTTATTCCACCTAAGTTTGCTTCTGCTGATTTAAGAATTTCCTTTTTAACATTCTCCCATTCTTCTTCTACATTTTCTACCTTATCTTTTTTACTCAGACCTCTTGCGATATCCTCCTCAAAAATCATCTTTACCTCCTCTTCCTCAAGCTTCTCTAAATTCCACAGATTCATCTGACACCTTTTCTTCAGGTTTTTAAACCCCAATCTACATTTCATTATCACCAAATTATGGTCGCTATCAATTTCTGCTCCAGGGTAAGTTTTGCAGTCAACGAGTTGATTTCTAAATCTTTGCTTAACCATGATATAATCTTATCTGATACCTTGCAGTATCGCCTGGCTTTTTCCAATTGTATATTCTTCTATAATGATTTTTAAATTGGGTGTTGGCAATTACTAAATTATACTTCGTGCAAAACTCTATAAGTCGGTCCCCTCTTTCATTCCTTTTGCCCAGCCCGTATTCACCCACTATATTTCCTTCCTTGCCTTTTCCAATGCTTGCATTCCAATCTCCAACTATTATTAAATTTTCATCTCCTTTTACATGTTTAATTGCTTCATCAATCTCTTCATATACACGCTCTACCTCATCATCATCATGGGCGCTTGTAGCCATATAGACGTTAACAATCGTTGTCGGTTTAGGTTTTGATTTTATCCTTATTACAATGATTCTATCGCTATGCGTCTTGAAATACTCCACTCTCCTCCCTATCTTCTTGTTCATCACGAAACCTACTCCTGCCAGCCCATTATTTGACGCTGAGTTAATTACTCTAAAATCACCTGACCAAAAGTCGCCTTCCTCTTCCCACCGAACCTCACTAATTCCTTTTTATGTTTGAAGGCCTAAATCATGTAATGATCTGAGTGCACAGTCTAATTGAAGTTATATATAGTAAGAGTTTTGGAATAAAATCATCAGTGTTAGAGGAAGGGGCGCAGGGAATGTGCTTCTGCAAATAGGTTGACTTGATAATTGAGGATTATACACTCTGATTAAGATATATTTTACACTGATGGAACCGTCTGCCAATGCATTTCTATCAGTGGCATCCTGATAGAGGCCAAACTGATGGCTGTGGAGTTATTTCATTTTAATTCAACAAATGATAAGTCCATCACAATTTTCGATTTTAGTAATATTTGATATA
Organism: Lycorma delicatula; assembly: GCF_047948215.1. NCBI lineage: Eukaryota > Metazoa > Arthropoda > Insecta > Hemiptera > Fulgoridae > Lycorma > Lycorma delicatula. The sequence goes on from NC_134460.1 coordinate 90,797,283, forward strand.
TGATAAATACCTACCTTGCAGTGGTCAGAAAATATATCTTTTATATATTTTTTTTAATTTTTTCTAGGGTAGCAGACTATTTTCTAGCTCGCCAACAGGTAAAAACAGCCATTTTTGTCACTTTTTCCATGAGCTGCAGCATTCTTATTTTACACTGTACATTGAACAGAGCGTCAAAAAGGACTTTTTGGAAAACATAAAGAGGAACTTCATCTTAGTGTACTCAAAATTAATTTTGTTACATAACCAAATCTTATAATGTTTACTTAAGTTACGTTTACAAGTTTTTTTTTTTTTTTTTTTTTAATTTTGAGCCCAAAATAAAAAATGAAGGGCTTAGGGTAACAGGCCTGTTTTTCACCTTTTAACTCTTAGGTACTAGCAGTATTTATAAAAAAAAAAATTGAACTGTTACTGACATAAAAAGTGACAAATCATAAGATTTTTAAATGTCTCATTTTTAAGGCCGAAAAATCACAGTGGGACAGATGGAAAAAATCAGAAATGTTTACAGCAGTAAGAACTATTTATGTACTTTAAAACCATAGAATTTATTTTGTTACTCAAAGGGGCTGACAAGAAATGAAGCCAACAAAACCGCTAAAAACACTGTTTCTTCTAATCGTAAACAATGTATCCACAAATACTGATGTTATGTATTTTTTTCAGATTATAAAAATTATAACTTAACTCATTATAATGAATAGATTAATAATAAAAAGTCAACTACAAAATTATGAAATGTCAATTACAGAATGAAAATAATTACAAAATGATAACTCAAATACATTAAATATGTTATTCAAAATTCACTTTTTCCTTATTTTACTCCAGCTAATGTAAGTTATGAATAAATCTTGCACTTTTTGATAACAAACTTAACTAAGATACTACTCCTGCCATTTTTTTATTGAGTAGAACTGGTAAGTCCTCATTCATCTTTGGTGTAATGTTTTGTTCTCTTCCAGTAATTGATAGAAAAAGCTCTGATTGCGCAAGAATCTTTCAAATATTTTCCAGTTGAATCCATCATTGATTATCCCTCAATGATTTCTTGAATAAAGTACCAGGACCTAGTGGATGGAAAAAGTGTATTTGAAGTCAAAAGTGTATTTTGACTTAATGACTTCACATAACCACCACTTGCCATCGTATACACAGCAGACATTGCTGTGTATATGATAATTAAGCATTTTTTAAGGCTTATTCACCAGACTTGGCACTGTCCAACTACTATTTATTTGCATCAATGAGACACGCACTTTCTGAGCAGTGCTTCACTTCTTATGAAAATGTACGAAAATGGCTTGATGACTAGTTTGCCTCAAAAGAGCAACAATTTTTTTGGCATGACATTCATAAATTGTCAGAGAGATGGGAAAAATGTATAGTTACTGATGGATAATATTTTGAATATTTTTTATAATTTTCATACAATAAACATGTATTTTCTATACAAATATTCCGGTTTCATACTTACACACCTGGTACATTATTCTGAAAAAATTTATGCTGTGAATTTTTTGGATACATTGTTCATGGTTAGAAGGAACAGTGTTTTTAGCACTTTTTATGGCTTCATTACTCATCAACCCCTTTGAGTAACAAAATAAATTTTTTATGGTTTTAAAGTATATAAAAAGTACTTACTACTGTAAAAATGTCAGATTTTTGCCACCGGTCACACATGTGGCTTTTAGGCCCCATTAACGAGACATTTTCAAAATCTTACGATTTGGCGGCCATTTTTTTTAATGGAAACTTGGTAACAGTCAATTTTTTTTTAATAAGTACTACTAGTATCTTAAGAGTTAAAAGGTAAAAACCAGACCTGTTACCTTAAGCCCTTCATTTTTTATTTTGGGCAAAAAATTTGAGAAAACATTTGTAAACGTAATTTAAGTAAACATTATAAGATTTGGTTATGTAACAAAATTAATTTTGAGTACACTAAGATGAAGTTCCTCTTTACTCTCCAAAAAGCCCTTTTTGACCCTCTGTACAATGTAGAATAAGAATTCTACAGCTCATGGAAGAAGTGATGGAAATGGCTTGTTTTTTTTGCCTGTTGGCAAGTTAGAAAATAGTCTATTAAAAAAAAAATTTTTTTCTTTAAATATAAAAAAAATATTTTCTGACCACTACAAGGTGAGTAGTTATATGCCAAATATTATCAAAATCAAAAAAAGTGATGCAATAAAATTTTAAAAAATTTGTTTAATTGAAATGGAATACTCCTGTGATGTGTTTTCAGGTTTAGAGGATCTAAAAAAACGCCTCAGTAAAACTCATCAGACTAGGAATGAAGGGAATGGTGTGGTGACTGGCATCATCATAAGGCAGGTTCTTTCACTGCCGATGTCAGGATGTAGTAACGATACAATATTTAGAGGGAAAAACCTGATCATGGAAAATCTGATTATTAGATTTATATGTATTCTTAGATGTATTTTATATGCAAATATTATATATTAATAATATTCATAAATTATTAACAATCAAGACTAATCATGATGTTCTAAGGACAAAAAAAGTCTTTCAGTAAATGTCTTTCTGTGGATTTTGATGCCCGCAGGCTAAGCCGACTTCACTATCAAAATGTTGCAATATAAAAATGTTCATATAATTATTATGAACATTCCGAATGGACATTATGTTCATTATTATTTATATGATTAATTAATTAATTATACTTATAATGTTCATATCATCCAATATACTTTCTTGATCATACTGTGTTTAGTAAATTACTTCAACTGGTGGTTTATTAATTCATTCGTAAATTGATTAGAAATGTGTATAGAGAGGATATGATTATTAATAAAAAACCAAAATAAAATAATAGAAAAAATATAAATTAAACACAATCATAAAAATAGTTAACAAGAATAATTATCCTGGTCTACAGATTGAATTTAGATTACATAATACTATTACTGTAACTAAACTTCATCAACCTTCTCACAAAACTATGCAGTAACCCAAAACATAACAGTAGGACGATTCTAATTTAGTTTAATTTAGCACAATCTATTCAAGAAAAAACACTTCTCTTTTATTTATAACATAAAAATTAAGTAAAAATAACTTGTAATACAAAAATTAAAACGTTACGGTAAAATTATATTTACTTTAAAAATAAATATTTTAAGAAAGTACGAGGTCTGTTCAGAAAATAACTGAACATTTTTAATTATGTGCCAACAGAAATATTTAGTGGTGTACAGTTGGCAGCATTGTGTTCTGCATAATCTCCTCTGTAACTACATATTTTAGGAATGTTGATATCTCATTCAATTTAAGCGTTAATGTTATTTGAGTGCAACATATTTAAGTTTAGTTGTGATTTTTGTAATGTGCGATTTCCAGGAGCAACAATACAATGTAATGAAACTGGGGAAAACTAACAGAAACATTTCAACTTTTGAAACAATCTTTCGGAGATGATGCCCTCATATGCAATGTTATGAATGGTTTTCACAATTTTAAAGTGATCGTCAATCAATTGAAGATGACCCTCGATCAGGAAACTTATTAACCCATGTTCATCCCAACCCTGTAGGGGGAAGACACCTACCTTGTGATGTTACTGGTCACCACACCATCTGCTCCGTTCTGAACCCTGAGGGGCTTTACCGGAGGTCACCTTTAGACCCTCTAACTGATTACATCTCACAGTCATCAGCCAGGTCTCAGTCAGGATGCCACCAATGTAAATGCCTTGGCAGACATTTGCATCAGTAAATAAAAATCAAATTTTGCCTTCACATAGGCCTCAAACAGACATCTTCACATCCAACCTAACATGATTCCCTCAAACTAACTGACCAAAACTGCAAAAGCGCAAACCCTGTGCCTAGTCTAGATTTGACAGCACTGTTCATGACTGAATGCCTCAGAAAACGAACAAGTTGAAAGTTAAATCAGTGCTACACTAATACCAATCAAAATTATGTTTAAAGCAACATAGAAATTCAGACCTACACCCAAACAAATTGATCAATTTAAGTCACCTAACAAGGGGAATGTAATCTCATTCCAATCCGTGCAGGAGCTGGGGGACAAACCCCACACCCCCACCTGCCATCATGGAGTCTCGCACAGCTTTACCAAGTCACAACCAGGACCACCACCGGCAGAAGGAAGCCACACGTGATTACACGGGCTACCATACCCAGGCATTGCAGCCACCCCCACCAGCAGGTGCCTACAAATTGAATCACAAACAACATCAATGTAACCGTGGCACGATGCCAATGCGCCTATTTCCAACCAATCCAATGCCTAGGTCAGAACCCTAGCCACCTGGGATCCTACAATGATCAAATACCTCAATTAAACTCCCTCTGCTGACCTACACACCACAAGGGCATGAAGAAAACCAGCCACTATTCACCGACCACTCCTCGCAGATCATCCAAATAATACGGAGATCCAAAAAGGAATGTATTCTCTCAAGTTCCCTAACAGCTCGTGAGCGTTCGACCTTGTATCGGGGACAAACGTAGAGGACGTGGTCCACTGCTATCATCAATCCCACAACCCAGGACCGATCCAAATCCACCAAATGAAACCTAGCCAAACTCAACAGAAAGGCACCATGCCTGGAGATAAACTGTGTGATATACAGATTGGGGGAAACCCATCTAATCATACCAGGAAATATACCCCATGCATGCACCGACCTGTGGGGGATTCGTCCCATCTGACCTGCTAAGATGCAAGGCCCCGTTCCTCCAATCTCCTGCTTTCGTTCTGACATCAATAGGTTATTTACCATGGAAATGTATCATTTCTTATACTCATTAGCCAAGATATCGATTGGTTTGACTATGGCTGTAACACAGACTGCCTCCTGCAAAACTTTTCTATAACCCCTTAACAGCCAGCAAGAGGAGTTGCTGGGCCCGCAGCAAAATGTCGGCGTAACACCTAAAAGCCAAGCGGTAAGCCCAGACAGGTGCAGCACCTGTGTGGGCTTAGGTGTCAAGGTTTTTCTTATTTCTGAAATTAAAATCAATGATGAAAGGACGCTGGTTTTGAGACTATTGATGACATTAAAGCAAATTCATCATTAACCTTAAAAGTCATTTAAAATGAAGCTATCTGAGACTGCTTCACAAAGTGGTCCATACCAATTCTATTGGATTAAAATTGAAATGGTGTGGAGGATGACATAAAAAAAAAACAATTTTTTATTTTTGATATTTCAAAATAATTGTTTTTTTCATCCTTACATCATGTAATCATTAGTCTTGACTTAATAATTTATGAATATAATTAATACATAATATTTGTAAGTAAAATACATAAAATGTTAGTAATACAATTAATTTTTTGCATAAAAATTTGCATCTAAGAATCACATTTTCCAAGATCAGATTTTGTATTAATATTCCATAGTTAACTGAACAAAAAAAAATTATTATAACTTTTTTGTTTGGAATTTTTTAAGTTTTAGGCAAGGTTATCACTATAATCGATCCTTCAGTAACAATATCTAAATTTTTTAAAACTACTGCAAAAAATTGTCATCATTCATTTCATCATGATACTCTTGGGAAGATCTGTATTCAAATACCCATAAAACCACTGTTGAAAACCCCATTTTCACTTCTTACATATGCTATTACTCATTACCTTTTCCAGCCAGGGTTTTCAATCCAGTTTGACAAACCTTTGATTAGAGCATCTTTTGTGCTCTTTATTTTTTTATCCACCCATGCTGTTTACAGTACATGTACTGCATTAACCCAAGTTTCATCTAGATAATAAATTGTCTTACTCTCTTCACAAAATCGCTAAATTTCTTTTACATATTCCCTACATCATGAAATAATATCTTTGCATTCAATCAACAAATTAAATTTTCTGGATGTGAAATGAAAATTCATTGATTTTTTAAAACATGATGTAATTTAAGTCTGAAAGCTTGTTATTGAAATAAAACAATCAAAACAAATTTTTTCGGATGATGGTTTTAGTAAAATTATCCAACCTTTTAATCGTTTTCACATGCTTTCAAGTCTTTTTGGGGTAACATAATATAATCAATTTTGTGTTTTATTAAAAATGTAGTAATTTTTCTTTCACCAATGCCTGTTGCACTACTTGCTTTCTGAGCACATCTCTGGCTGCAGTTTCAGGGTTGTTATCATGTTTTAAGATTATATATATGTTGCTGATTTAAGAGTTTTGCAGCTATTTAAGAGTGGGTTTTCCTGGTTTACGTTACAAGTCAAAATTACTTTTTGTTAAAACCCGATTGGCACAAAAACAAAGGGTAAATTAAGATTAATAAAATTACACTGAATAAGACTGTTGTGAAAATGTACTATAAGACTGTCTCGTACCATTAAGAGTAACACAAAAATATAACACTGAAATACTTTCTTTCACTGAACTGATAACAGTATGAAGCATTAAAAATTATGTTATTTTTAAACATCAACAACAAAGATTCAACAAAATTTTTAACTGCTTATCATTGATATGCCACTGCACCAAACAATTGATAGCTTACAGAACATCATTATACACATAAGAAATAACTGCATTAATTTAATAATAATAAAAATGAAAAAATTAATTAACACAGACAGACACACACACAATGTCAGTAAATAAAGTAATGAGACTGATTCAGAAAAACGTCTTATTTACAATCCAATTATACATATCACCTTCAAAATATTTCCCTTGGGAAACTACACAATGCTTCAAACGGTTTTCCCACTCTTCCTAGCAATGTTGGAACTCAGAAACCGGAATATCATTCACATGGTCGAAATATCCTTCAACATTTTTTTATCCTTCAACATATTTTTCTATTGTTCCAAAATGGTGTCCTTCAAGGTGTTTCTTAAAGTCGGGAACAGGAAAAGTCACAGGGACTCAAGCCAGGTGAATAAGGTGGTTGAAGAAGTACAGAAATGTTTTTCTTTGCTAAAAATTCATTGAGAGTGCAGTGTGACAAGGTGCATTATGATGCAGCATCCGTCTTTGATGGCTGGTCTCATGTGGGCAACTCTTTTCCACAATCTTTCAAGAATTTCTCTGTAAACATATTGATTTACAGTCTGTCCTGTAGGCAAAAACTCCTTATGGAGAATGCCATTATAACCAAAGAAACAAATTAGCATGGTTTTGATATTTTATTTGCTCATTTTTGCTTTTTTGGGACATTGTGAGTTTAAAGTATGCCACTCCTTGTTCTGGCATTTTGTTCCTGGGTCATACTCAAATATCCAAGATTCATCAACAATATTTTTTTTGAAAATCAGGATCAGTTTCAATTCATCCTAGAAGATAGTGGCACACTTCCACCCTGTTGTTTTTCTGTTCAACAGTGAGATTTTATGGGAACCAATTTTGCACAAACTTTTATCATGTCCATGTGTTTGTCAACATTTGATGGACTGCGGTATGGTTCAAATTCAATTATTCTGCAATCATTCTGACAATCACCAGTCGTACCACATCAAGTCTCTGATTCGCTCAACATTGTCATCACTTTTTGACGTATGACCTTCCAGAACGTAGATCGTCCATAACTAATTCCTGGCCATCTGAAAGTGCTTTAAACCACCAAATAACTAGGGCTTGTGAAAGATCATCATCTCCATATGCCCTTTTCAATTTTTAAAAAATTTCAGTAGCATTCTCACAGAATTTAACACAAGACTTGATTGCACAACATTGCTCATAATTAGTATCACTCATTTTTGTAAGTTTGTTTACGTCTCACATGGCAACAATATACTAAAAATATTAATATCTAATATAAATCAGCTGTTCATATAATAATGTTTACTAGTAACTTTACAGTGTTGCCACTTTGGCTGCCAAAAAAAACTAGTCTCATTACTTTATTTACAGATCTCACATAATATATATAATATTAATAATATATTATTAATATTAAATATTATTTAATATATACATATATAATTTCATTATAAATATATTAGTTTAGTTAACATAGTTAAATTATTAATTTAATAAATAATAACAATAATTTATAAAAATTATAAAATATAAATTAATTTTATAAAATTATAAAAATTGTTATTTTAAAATAAAAAAATAAAATAATTTTTAAAAATATTTTATTTTTTGCAATTTTCTTCATTAAATTAGATTAAAAATACATTACTCAATGGAGATTTAGTTTAAAAATGTCCAAGTTGTCTACAAAATGAACACTAAGTGTTAAGTTCAGGATTTTTATCCCACACAAATAGTTTTTTTTTTTTTTTTTTTTTTTTTACATTATTATTTATTATAATAAAATATAATAAGTTTACCATTATTAGTATTAGATGAAACAGATGAGGATGGTTTTGTCATACTACGCTGTGCTGAAGATGATGGCTCCAATTCATACATAATTACATAAGCATTTGTACCTAAAACTGTTTGTAGTTGGACCTGCCTTACCTGTTAAAAAAAAAATAATAATTATAATTAAAAACAACCAAATGACCTAAAGTAAGAGAAAACGATACTGATTTTATCTAAAGACACATCAGCATTCTAAAAGGGTAAAAATTGCATTAACAGTAGCACAAACTTCCATTTTTAGCAAAATACCCATCTTTCAGAAAAAATTCATAAAAGTATTATTGCACAATTTTATCAAACAAAAATAAAAATTGTAAGAAAATAACCAACCACCTATCTCTGTTTCTATGATGTTCATTGATTCCCTACCTTTTTGCTTGACAGCACCAACAAAGATAGCGACTCCTGGACAGAAAGCCTTCTGTGTTCTGCAGTTTGCTAAATCTGAACTTGTAGTTATAGTTCAACATGCATTTCATAGAAAGTTGAATTGTGATTCTCCAAATAATAATAACATTTGTCGATGGCATAATCAATTTGAAACAACCAGATGTTTGTGTTAAGGGAAGAGTATGAGATGAACAAGGATATCTGAAGAAAATGTTGAACATGCCAGGGAAATTTTTCTGCAGTCCTAAAAAATCTGTTAGGAAGGCCAGCCACGAACTAGCAATGCTGATGACAGTGTGGAATGGAATAATTGAAGGATACGCATCCGTACTGTGTGCAGCTGTTAACAGGTTTTGAAGCCCACTGGTTAGGCTATGCATGCTGATTTTGCTATCAAAATGTTGCATTATAAACACATTTCTTGATTCTACTGTGTTTAGTGATATTCAAACATTTCATCTTAATGGAAAAGTTAAAAAACAAAATGTCTATCTGGGAGTCAGAAAATCCCTATAAACTCTCATGATGTGAAAGGGACTTGCCAAAATTAAATGTTTTCTGAACGATAACCCGATGACAAGTTTACAGGCAATTCTTTCTCTTATTATTGTTTTTCTATGGAGCAAGCATAACAGGAGTTGCTTATTTGGATGTGCTACATACATAGACTGGCATAACTCTGTATCTGTATCTCAATGATTTTGTATTTTGCAGACCCCCTACCCAATGAGTAGTGGGAACACATTTTTATTTACAACTATATAGATGAAAACTAGTCAAAAGCAATTTTAAAATGTGATTAGTTAATGTACAATTAATTTTAATATAATGAGGTTTTATAATACTAAATCAATTTAAACAAAACACACACACTCACACACATCAAGAATAAGTTGAGTAGCTTTGTAATATAATTAAATGCAACTCTACTATTTCAATAGAGAATAATCTTTAATGTGGTTTCATGTTGAAGTTAAGATTTCCTGAGAGATGTTTTAATATTTTTCTTAACTTTAAGAACCTACAAGCAAGTTAAACAATTTTTTTTATCATATGGAATAAATTTTCTTCACAGTACAATTGAGCAAACAAAAAAATTTTTTATTTTATATTTTATTATTTTTTTAACTTTATAAATAACTTCTTGTTTGGAAATATTAATAGTAAAATCTGTATACAATTAAAAATACTCTTTAAATTAAAAAAAGAAAATTGTAGATTAATTAGTCAACATTTTTAGACAACACTTACAAATTTGGATATATGTAATAATGCTTGTATGTGCATTCAAATGGACTACTGCATTCTTCTATCACAAAAAAATTATAAACGGCAAGGACTATCATTAATTCATATTAACTATATAAAAATATTACAAATCACTGAAACCTAATCAAATAAATTTATCAAAAAACCTCTATAATTTTGCAGACTATTACAGTAAAAAAATTAACTCTACACAATAGTTTTTACTTAATTTTTTTTTACAAAACCAGACTAAAAATGACCATAACAGTTAACACTTAAAAACAAATATATGAAAACATCTACTAACCATACTATCATCAAATAGATAGAAAAATCCATTAGATGAAGCAGCCATTGCAGTGTAATGACCACAACTAGCAGAAGGACCAATGTGAGAAATCATTGAAACCAATTTGTAACTTAATTCACCATTTGAGGAACTAGATGGATGCATAAACCGTGAAAGATCCAGTTTCTGTTTCAGTGAGACATGCTTGCTGATCTTCCCTCCGAAGATACCAAACCTAAATATCACACATTCAAAATAAATATTTTTATTTAAGTATATTAGATTATAAAAATTAATTGCTTTAATACAGTCTGCTCAATAATTTACTAAGTTTTAAAACTGAATGAAACTAACAGAGCCTAGGTAAGTCAACATCAACATGTTGAATAAAAAAAAAACTGGTGTTAAGTAAAAAAATATTTGATTAATTGAAGAAAGAACGGATATAATTTAAATTAAAAAAATAATTTACAAATGGCAGAAAATTAAGTTTTTAAACTTTTCATAAACTTTTTAAAAAACTAAACTGATCTGAAGTTACAAAAAAAATTTACAACTTCTGCCATTGTCCACAAAATTGAATACTAATGAATTTAGTTGAAACAGGGTATAAATTTTTATTTCAATAAAACAATAAAATAAACCCAAAATTTCTATAATTTGAACAGACTGAATAACAAACCTTATAATATATGTTGGATGTATACTCCATATAGTACACGTTATGTGAACAATGGTTAGAGGTTTTACATAGCAGGCTATAAGCTACCTCTTGAGTTGCATGCAGAGAACATTAGGTGCCTTCTGTATTGAAAACTTCTTGGTTGCAGCAACTCGCCGATGACACTGTTCGCAACGGTATGCTTCTTCACCTTCACCCAGTTGCTCTCGACCGAAGTAAGCATCCAGTGCATCCTCTACAGAGCCAACAGTTCTTATATCCAAAAGCAAATCCTGGAAATGCTGGAATGTTGTTGAAACGTGCCGACACTCCAAACATGTAACTGTAACATTGATGTTAAGGTTTTACTAAATGATAATTCCACTAACTGAAAGACAATTCAATAAAGACTTTAATATTCATTTGAAGAATGAGTGAGAAGATATTTCATTAAGATTACAAAAAATAAAGATATTTTTCTTTATTTCCCTAATAAAAATAGAAATAAACTTGTAAAAAAAAAAAATCTAATAAAGCTTCTACAAATTCACCTTTTTAGTAATGTACAGTATTGAGTTAGGGCTACCTATCTGTACCCCACATATTCTACTCCAGTGGCAGACATTTTAAAACTTTATCACAATTTGGATATAACACAAAATAAAAGGAAATATTATTACAGAAATACTATTCAATAAGATGCTCCTCTGATTTACAATCTGTTTAAAGAGAGCCTTGTAGCTGTGTCGCCTATTTGGCGACTGCATAGTCGCCAAATAGGGGGGGGTGACGGGGGGGGGGCGAAGAATTTTTAACATGAACAAATATATTTTAAAATAACTTTATACAATTTCAGAAAAATTGGCATATAAAACTAAATCACATATTTTTTTAAGTTAAAATAATAAAACTCGAGTGATAAAAAAACTAAATAAAATATGCAAAAAGTTTACACTTAATAAACATTTTACTATATTTTTGAGAATTATCATTAAGTGTAAAATTCATTACAATAGAAAAAGGAAATTATAATAAAAAGAAGGAAAAAAGGAAAAGGAGATCATACAAATGCAAACTGATAATTAAAATATTCAAAGAATATTACTAGCTTAATTTCATGAAAAGAAAATAGAGCAGTTGATGTGGAACTTTGCTAATTCAAAACTGAAATTAAAAAAGTACTAAATTCAAGATTTAGCATAAAACTAAAACACATTTAGAAATTGTTAAATAAAATTTCCATTCCAACAGCAAAAAATAAGCCAAAAACGAGTAATTTAGTGAAAATTAAATTAGATAAAATCTATTAGAATTCCAATTCTCTTAATATCTCTAGATTTTTTTAACTCTCTTTTCCATTGCACAGTAATAGCTGCTTTTTCTGTGGCTATGTTCTGCACATATGACATTCAAATAATGAATATAAATTATGAATATTGATTTAAATGATGATGAATAATATAAACTATTAAAAATCAAAACAAAAATAAGTAATTTATATGAATTATGTAATAATAATTCTCTTGATTTACTGATACAAAACAACTTAAGAAATCTATAGGTACACCAAATCAAGCTTATAATGAATGCTTCATTCAAAAATATAAATAAACAGAGATTATGACAAAATGAACAGAAATTAAGGTAAGTCCAACACAACTAAATCATACTTCTACCAAAACTAAAAACAATCTCAGTTATGCAGGCATAATAATCAAGTTCCATAGCACTATATGAAGACCTAATTATGTAATTCATTTTATAAGTAACCTCTAACAATGATACACTTATTAGTTTCTAATAAATAAGCAAAAATAATTCCTAAAATTAATTAATTCTTAGAGATAAAAAAATTAATCTTTTTTATATATATTTAAATTTGAATACAAAAAAACTGCTACAGTTGATCATTTCCCATAATTTCATGACACTCAGTTCCTTGCTGTAAAATTGCTTGTGTTAGCTTGTGTTTTGATAACATTTTAGCAAAAATGTCAGTTTACTGAATACCAGTAAAAAAAATATGCATTTATATTTAAATTCTATTAAATAAGCCACCTAGTAAAGATTTTTTTTTAATTTCAGTAAAATATAATCTTCATAAAAGAATGGTGAAGTTTTGAGCACGGAATAAATAAAAACAAAAAACTTATAGTTGATGTTTATTTATCAAATTTTTGATCTCAAACAATTTTTATTTTAGTTACCTAATAAATTTCTATATGTGCACCATTATTCGCTCACAAATGTCCAATCGATACTCAGTTTCTGCCAATACCCAAATTAACATATCTTCTGCTATGGTTACAACTGCTTCATCCTTGCTAATCCTTTCCTTTAAGTGACGTAGGTTACATATTTTTTGCAAATAAACAATGTTTTCTACATACTCCCACAAAAAAAGATCGCCAGGTATCAGGCCTGGGCTCCTTGCCGGCCTATCCATCAATATCCAAATTTTCTGTTCAAAGCATAGCTGACGAACGTAGTGCAAGGGTGCACCACCATCTCATTGGAAAAGAATTTTTTGTATCTTTCGAGTTCATCCAGTTGAGGAAAGCCATAATTGTTTAACATATCAAGAAAAACATTTCCATCAATAGTCTTTTCAGTGAAGAAAAAAGGCCCGATTACACGATTTTTCATCACACCACATCAAACCCAAACATTTATTAACTTTAAGCCTATTGCATCGTTTTTCAAAAATTACATGTGGATTTTCAGATCCCTATATTGTGTGTGTAAACATTGATCTCCATATTGATTTTTCCATTAATATGAATTGCAGAGTCAGTCATAAAAATTATTTGTTTTCATTAATTTTGTGGAAAACTTCAACAGCAAAATCGAAATGTTTTTCTCCATCACCAGGTTTCAATTTCAGCAGTAGCTGGATTTTATATGCTTGTAATTTCAATTTTTTGTGTAAAACTTTGTCAATTGATGTTTTTAGAATATCTAACTCAAGGCTTCAATGAGATATGGATTTTTTAGAACTTCTGACTGCAGACTGCCAATTTGTTCAACAGTTTGATCTGATACTCATGGTCTGCCAGTTGATTTTTCCTAGACAACAGATTTTCTTCAAATTATTTTTCTGGATTAAAATAAGAGGTATTTGATAAATTTTCAGCTGCTGACCTACTACATGAAGCCACATGATATTAATGAAAATTAGCCTTTGGTTTAGAAATCATGGTTAAATTTATTAAACCTTAGTATTCATAAGAAATAGCACATTACTGCTGCTTAGGTTACTGAATATTACTTCATTATTGTACCTTACATTAGGTCTGCTAAAACAATCTACATGTCTTCAGATTAAAAAACAACACAATTTGCTATTAAGAAAAAACCATCAAAACACAATAAAGGATACATCATTAGTGAATAATTTTTAAATACTGTACAATTTAAAATATAAATATGTGTGTAAAAAAGGAAATTCTAACAGGGTTACGTAATTAATAAATTTAGTAGTTCCTTACCTTCAGTACGAAGATATCCACCAAATATTTGGTTAAGTGGTGTTGTTTCTTTACTGTAGCTATCAAGCCTAGAAAGAAAAAATAATCCTATACACAAATATCAGAAGCTAAAACTTTTTACAACTAATTACAAAAACAAAACAGATTAAAGTTTCATTAAATCGAGTGTTATCTTTCTTCTACAGTTAAAAATTTCTACCAAACTGAACCATTTAATACAAACAAAAAATTCCTTCTTTTCTTTATTTTTTTCACAATTTTAAAATGTTTTTTCTCACTTTCCATGAACCTGGATGATTAATGACTCTTCAAGTCAAATAGATAACAGTACGTAAATACCCCTTTGCTTTACTGTAAATAAAGTGTTTGATACATTTATCTTTCTTTCTTGCAATGTAATTAATACTCTTCTTTTTTTTTCTGTTTAGCTGCCAGAACCACTGTAGGGTATTACTTCACAGGATGAATGAGGTTGATATATATGAATGAAGTGCAATCTTGTACAGTCTCAGGTCAATCATTCTTGAGATGTGTAGTAATTGAAACCCAACCACCCAAGAACACCAGTATTCAGGATCTAGTAATTAAATCCGTATAAAAGTAACTTTACTAGGATTTGAACCTTAGAACTAAAGAAAGTGTAATTAATACGACGGTACTAATCTTTCCATGATTTTAAGTAGAATAAAATTCAAATAGAACTGTTTTATTAACACTGTATCAAACAAACTAATTCAACTCATGGCTGACAGGAACTGGATAGCATTATTGCAAACGCAAAATGTTAAATATATTTGTAGTAAAAAAAAAGTGCAGCAATGTAAAGAATAAGAACAACAACAAAACTTAAAGGATTAATCACTACTGAGATGGTTCGGACAGAGGGGATTGGAGAAAATTAAGTTAGTTACAAAACTGATATTTAATTTATTTTACTAGTGCATTAATACAATCTTATAACAAAACTAATTAAAACATGTAATTTTTCTTATACATTTTTTTAATAAAATATTAATTACTTTTAACTACTAAAGCTGTTACTTTGAAATCTCTTAACAAGCATCATCAATCTATAATTAATATGACCAAATTTTATTCAGATTCCTGCAGGATACTCCCACAAAATTGTTACCGACCATACTAAAAATGGGCCAACTATTGTAGAACGTTCATCTCTCTATGCCATCTTCCAGTTACGTTTAAATCTTCCTTTTTCAACATTTAAGACTTGAATCAACACCTAAAATCAAATTCAACATTGAACACCTAAAATCTTGAATTTACAAAACCGGTAGAAAACACACCACTCAAGAAAGCCAGATCCACTGAACAGATTACATATTTGAAAATTTTAACCAAACTGGGAATTAAATCTTACAGCCTTAATCTTAAATCTTTGATTGCTTGTTAAGCAATCAAACCTACACAGAAATCTTGCCTTGCTCAGGAAAAAATAAATAAAAAAGGATAGATAGGTTGACATGCAAGGAATTATCACTGTAAATAGCAAAAATTCTTGATTACTTTTATCTATCACTTAACACTGGTCCTCTAATTTTGAAGACAAACTTGGTGGTAATTTACATACAGACACCAATATAATATATACATATAAACTTCACTCTTAATAACAACATTTTAAACCATTAACATTTTCACTACCTCCTTTAATATAACAATCTTCATCTTTTTTAACTTATTGGGGGTTTAAGAATGGATGTGAATTTTTTACACCAAATTTATGTTTACAAGTGCCAAAAGATGATGTCCATATCTACTGAGATTGAGTGGTGGACAACTATGCATCATGGGTTGCTATCTCTAAAAGTACACATATAAAATTGTGCTTTATGCAGCAAATAATTTTTTCCTTGTATAATTCTGTACAGATTGATGGGTTACAGATTTGACATCAGTACATTCAATAAAAAACTTCATTAATTCTAACGTTGGTACTTTGCACAAAAATCAAAAATTATACTGGCTGCATGCAACTGTAATTATTTAAAAAAGTACTACTTGCAAACAAAAAACCAAACAGATACTATCTACTGATGAATAATAACTCCAGTACATTTGTAAATAAATTGTAATGGTAATGGTGGATAGGAAGCATTCTTCACCCTTTCATTTCAAAGTAAAAGCATGAAAATGTTTATTGTTTAGTCAGAAATTACAGCTGAGAAATCAAGGGCAGAGAATTTTATTCATTAATATCAATAACAGTATGATCAAAATATGTACCACTTATCCGTCATTTATGTGTATTATTTTTTCTTTCAATAATAACACAATGAATATTTTATTGATAAGTCTTTATATAGTCTTTATAATTTCATAACAAAAAAATCTGATGTGGACACAGTATGACTTAAATTATATATACACATTTTTCTATAATGAAAAAAATGCATAAAATTATATTTCATTAATTACTTTTTCATAATTTTTTTTACTGTTATTATTGAATTATTATTTATCGTAATTTGTTTTTACAATCTGAGGTTAATAATTATTAATAAATCAATATGTTTAAATTAAAAAAAAAGTTAAAATAAAAAAGGAAATCTGATTCAGACCGATGTGCCCTTGTAAGATCCAAATATTTCATTAATTAAAATTTTATTTGACTATAACTCTGGAACCAATGAAAATAAGTACCACTTAAGATATATCGTTGAAAAGTTCTCAATGAGGGCTTATTACTGCCATTAACAAAAAGCCCAAAATCCAAATTTGTTTGGATTTTGGGCTTATATGGACACTTTTGGTTCAATCAATTGTAATCAAAATGGGAGGTGCACAACTAGATGTTACAACAGTCATAAATCCAAAGTTTCAATATCCACAGCTACCGTTTTTGAATTATGCGAGATACATATATATACATATGTACGTAGACATCACACCGATATTAGTCAAAATGGATTTAAGGATGGTCAAAATGGATATTTCTGTTGAAATCTGAAAACCAAAATTTTTTGCG
This sequence comes from Lycorma delicatula, assembly GCF_047948215.1. NCBI lineage: Eukaryota > Metazoa > Arthropoda > Insecta > Hemiptera > Fulgoridae > Lycorma > Lycorma delicatula. The sequence goes on from NC_134460.1 coordinate 90,814,688, forward strand.
ATCACAATACTTCCTTTACTTCATACAAGGAAGTAAAAAGAAAACAAAAATAAAAATATTTATTGCATAAATTGTAAAACTGGACTAATGAAGTGGAATCGAACTGCCTAAATAACAAAATAAATATATTAGCAAGAAGTCAGTTAAAAGAAGAGTACTGATAACTCTAGATACTTAGAATGCTAGCGTATAGGACTATAAAAGGGAATCTTTACATGTAATGTAGAAATTGTATGTATTAATATTTTACTTTTTACAGGAGCAAGCAGCAGATTACATACAAATACAAAGACTGATAAAAAAAAAACAATATGTCATATTCAGAGGACTGGAGGAAATTAAACATGTAACATTATTCGTAGACAACTCCTCACAGGAAATAAATGTCTTTAATACAAACAATTAACATTTGAATCGTGAAGAATACTGCATCCTTTTAGATAGTAGTTAACTAAACAAGCAAAACACTAACAATTATACACAACATTAACTCTTAATAGTACTCATTAAATAAAAAGAAATAATTTACTTGGTGCCTTGAACAATAGTCAAATATGAGCGTTCCATACTCTCAATTAGATATCGTAGAAACTCATGTGCATCTTCCTGGTGACCGTGTACCAGATGTTTACAAATCACTACACACAAACATAAAAAAAAGATTTAATTACATAAATTAATATAACTGCTTTAAATATAAAAAATAAATAAAATAAAAAGATTAAAAAAAATCCCAATAATAATTGGTTCAATGCAAACATTCTGAAATGTAAACTAACGTTACACAGTGTACTAATGATAAAAATTAATAAGAATAATTTAAACAGTATATAAATAATAATTTTATTCTTGTAAATATTATTTCAGTAAACCACCTCTAAAAAACAAAAAATAATTTTCTGTAAGTCACTGATTTTATTAATTACATAATATAATAAGATTCTCTTACACTAAAAAAACTATTTCTTAAATACTACTTCTAACTAATAAATATTAAGTGCATTCATTATTTAAAAATATATATGCACATAAAAACAATACTTTAACAAATAATTAAGACATTTAATTAACTAACTTATTTCTTAAAACAATATTTTTCCCAGACATAAAGCATAGTATTACTAAGTATAACTTTTTTAAACTCTATTTTTTAGGATCAGTGTATTTAAAAATTTTAATGTAACGTTATGTTTTCTACAAGAACTTACACAATAAACTGTAAGAAATAGATATAAGTATTATTGTTTATTTTTATTATATTAGCTACGGATCAACAACTTGCATCCAAATAAGAATTAAAAACAAAAACAAAAATTACATTAAAAAAGTAAAACTATTTCAAAAAAATCTATATTAGTATAAGTGAATATTTATAAAATAGGTAGTAACAAACAAATCTGACAGACTTTACTATTATCACAGTATATATAATGGAGAAAAAGTTTACTTTTAAAGTCATACACATAATAAAATTATACATAGACATAATTACAACCTCAGATTAAGAATATTAGAATATATGCTTTTAACAGATACATAAAAAATATTGCAAAATACAGCAGAAAGATCATTTTAAAATAAAAAGCTGTTAAATCAGCCAAATACATATGACTTAAAATCAGAAAAAATATTTTAAAACATTAGTTTCCTTTCTTGAAAATATATGATTAATCTATCCTAAAGTGCTTACTTTCAGTCGTTTACTTATCAGATTAAATATTATGTATGATCAAGCTTGAGAACAAGCATCTTGAAAACTGACATGTAAATTTTCAAAAAATATATACATTACCCAATTCAGTTTTACATTACTTTAAGTGTTCACCTTAAAAACAGTTTATTTGAGAAAATATGTAAGTAAATCTGAAAGAGTTTTTTAAGAGTTTTAATTCCACATGTCTTACTTTGACTGGTTATAATCCATAAAAACCACAAACAGTTTGTAAAATTTTGAAGCAATACATCCTAGTGTTTAAATGATCTACATTATCACAAATCACCTTTTAAGCTCACCCATTCTTTGTTTTCATGAGGACATGATATCCCTGCAACTTGGAGAGATGCAGGACATAACTAAGTTGGTTTTGTTGTAAATTCAGAGTTATAAATTAAATTCTTATTCTTATTAAATTCTTACTTATTTATATTTTTTTACATCTTGGACAGGGAGAAGGAAGTACTGCCATATTTCTTCCAGTATTTAATTTACTACCTATCAGGTAATACCATACTAACATCACATCTATACAGAGTGTATCACGAAGTTCTCTCAGGACTTTCATAACCTACACGTGAAAATAACAAATAAAGTTCATATAAAAATATGTCCTAAAGTACTTTGTTTGCAAATTATGGCTAGTGAAAGATTTCGCTGGTTTTGATTTCAGCTACCCTGATAAAATGAAGTCATACTGAACTTTTACGGATCTAAAGGGACGAATTAGTGATTTCTTATGGTTTTTGACCTGAAAATAGAATAAAATAGGTCCCAGAACCATGTCAGCAATAGATTTAGAGAAATCTGGGGGGAAAACCTGTTTTCTATGTTTGACAACGACTTTGTTAAATGGGTAATAAACACATAAAGCATTTAAACAAAATTTGTAGAGAATATAATTCTTAACAAATGGTGTAAAATAAGTTAAATAAAACAAAAAGATTAAAAAAAAATTTTAATTTTATTTAGAAACAGTACACTAGGCTAAAGTGCATTATACGTACCAGTTTGTAATAAATGGTCAAAACTGAGCCCTGCATTTTTCACACACTTCTTGCACGCTTCTGTACTGCTTTTGTTGCTCTAAGTCCTTCAAGACTATCTAAGTTGCTCAACCACATCCACATAATACGGATAATTAATTTCTCACAAAAATGTATTTTTGTTCTGAATACAATATTTTTCATCCACCCCACGTGCAAAAATCTAAAGGTCTCAGATTAGCAACCTTGACAGCCAGGAATGTGGACCTTTTTTCTGTTTGGCCTCCAGAACCACTGTAAGGTATTACTTCAGAGGATGAATGATTTTGATATGTATGAAAATAAATGAATTTTTTTTTGCACAGCCTCAAGGTCAACTAGTCCTGAAATTAGTGGTTAATTGAAATCCAACCACCAAAGATTACCAGTATCCACGATCTAGTATTCAAATCCGTATAAAAGTTATGAGGATTTGAACCTTAGAACTCTCGACTTCAAAATCAGCTAATTTGGGATGACAAATTCACCACTAAACCAACCCAGTGTTATTCCTCCACAACCAATCCATTTCTCATGGAAATGATAATTTAAGCAAGTGGAAAAGTGTGGAAGTGCATACTAGAAAAGTGGGGAGGTGCGCTATCATGCTGAAAGTATACTTTGCGTGTCAGCGCTAGAGGAATGTCTTCAAGCAGCTTCGGCAATTCTGCTAGAAAAAAGTGCAAATAGACCTTGACAATTAAGCAGCCACGTAATATGAATGGTCCAAACAGCTGATTGTGAAGAAGGCCATACCATACATTGACCCTAAATCGGTGTTATCAGTGTTGAAAATTGCCTTCCACCATTTCATGAGGATTTACTTCTGCCCACGTATGCTCATTGCATAAGCTGTTGATGCCATCTGGAATGACATTTGCCTCAACAATAAACAAAACATACTTGTAGAGTTGTTGATTTGTGTTCCACCAGTTGCAGAACTACAAACGAAGCAGACAGTTTCCTAAGTGTCCTCCAAACCATGGAATGCAAAACTTTGATCCGCTTAGAAAGATACTGTGTACTGACAGCTAGACTGCTGAACTGCATCAATAATTTCATCAATATCAGCATCATACTGAACAGATCGTTCGCAGCTGGTATAAATACTAGATAATAAACCTGTTTTCCAAAAATTGTGAAAAGTTGCGCTAACTGTTTTGGGATCCGGAATCCTGAAGTTTGGAAAACTATTTCATTAATAAAAAAATTATTATCTAAGTAATTTTTATTTGTTTATTTTTATTTATACTTGTTGAGTAACTTCTAGTTATTTTTTTTTAATTTTAACATTAATTTTTAGCAATAAAAATTGTTTTTACAAATTTTTCACATCACCAAAAAAGAATTTGGTTTTTGTTTACTTTAAGTACTTTTCTGAAAATTATAGTAATGTACTGTTTCTAAATAAAACAAAAATTTTCTACCTTGTCTTTATTTCATTCAACTTATCTTACACCATTTTGTTCAGAATTAAATTCTTTAAAAGTTTTCTTTAAATGTTTTATATATTAATTACCCCTTTAACAAAGTTATTGTTCATATTATAAAAAAACATGGTTTTTAACTCCAATTTATTGGTTTTCACCACAGTTTCTCAAACACTACTGCAGATACTCTTCTGGAACCTATTTTATTTGATTTTTCAGGTCAAAAGTCATTAGAATCACTATTTCTAACCCTTAATTAACATCGTAAAAATTTCAGTACGATTTCAATTCACTAGGGAAGCTGAAATCCCAGCGAAATCTTTCACTAGCTGTAACTCGCAAACAAATCATTTTAGGACATATATTTATATGAACTTTTTCCATTATTTTCATGAGTAGAATAAGTTATGAAAGTTCCAGGTGAACTTTAAGATTGTCTGTAACTAAATAAAAATTCTTATTTATACAAGTTAAGTTAGATCAAAGGATCCATTTGAAACACTACAAGATGGATAATACTACAAAATTTGAACCACTACCTGGTTATGAATTTTATCAGTTATAATCAGCCAAACTAAACCTTCAGAATCAGATCTCAAAAAAAGCTCTTTTTCAGATTTACCTATAAAAAAAAATCCTCTTAAATAAAAATCAGCAACGGAAATTAATAAATTTTGAAAAATAATTATATATTATTATATATAAATTATTTAATAAAAATAATTATATTTGAATAATAATTATAAAGTATAAGATTACTTCACGAAAATCTGACATTTCATTTCAGAGATATTTATTCTCAATCATTCACACATAATATTTAATTGAATAAGTGTACAAATTTACATGGATATCTAAATTACACAGATAATAGACAACTTCTAGGTAATAAAAAATAAGGCTGATTGGGACTGTACAATACAATAGCAATCCCAATTTCATTTGAAGCAATGACTATCAAGTAAGAATCAAACACAAATGACTGGAGCCACTGAAAGAAATTTCTATGGGATATGCACAAAAATATTAGGATAGGCAAATTATAAATGAATTATGGCCAATTAAAAAAGTATGCATAGGAAAATTATAGAGTAGAAAGAAATGGAAGATATAATTGTCAAAAATCAGCTAAAAGATGTAGTCATGTATTGAATTACAGATTAAATAAAAAAAGAATTTTTGAAGAAGTAAAGAGAAGATTTAAAGGGTGTAAAAAAATATTATAATAAAATAAACCCTGCCTTATTATAATTTGTAATAGATCATACAAAATTTTAAAACTAAAAATAATCTCAAATTTGTTTTTTGCAAGTAAATTTTAAAATAATTCCTCCTGCTGAACCTGAATATAATTTACTGATATATTTTCATGTTTTACATTGAAGTTAGCATCTCTTAGGTGTTAAAAAAAAAATAATTTATAAATTGGTTTTTAAATAACTTTTTAAAATTTGATTTTGATATTATCATATTAGCTATTTTTACCTAAGAGAGTTTTCATTCAATCCCTTGACAAAAGGCTGAAGGTGCCGGGTATGTGCCCGACTGTCCTTACCTCCACCCGGATGGAGAAATCCATCCTTGAAAAAAGATATTTTTTAAACAGTTACATAAGAATTTTAACATTCTTAATATTAAATTTAACTGTAATATTTTAACTTATAAATATATAAAAATGTGCCACTTAATCCTCTATACTATATTTTTATTCATAATATAACACGCAAAAAATTGTTTGAAGACAGAAGTAAATTCTACTTCAAAACCAATAGAATAAAATTCTTATAAGTCCTGAAAAAACATAAAATGCATGCATACATCACGGTTAGAAAAAAAGCAAACTTTTGCTAATTATAACATCAAAGTTGGAAATAGTTTAAATCAGATATCAAAATCACAAGTTAATGAAACGTTGTTGGATATAACAGTTGCATCTTAGCTTATTTACTCATCAGAAAACAAAGGGTGAAAATAATAATTGTACACAAATCTTTTACATATCATTTAATTTGTCTCTCTGTTACAAACATAGAATAAGATTGATACCACAGTTTCCTCATTAGTTTAAAAAATTTTAATATCAGCCCAACCATCAGAACTGTATTCAACCAAATTAGTTCTAAATAACGATGGACATTAACATAGGAGACCAACACTGGAAGTTGTACTGAGGTTATATTCAGGTATATTGAGGCTAATGCATAGAACATCCATTTACCAAACTGGAAATTCATTAAAGAAATTTATCATCATAACTTTTCAGATCTGGCTAAAATTTTCTAATGTAAAAATATAAAATATATACCAATACATATAAAATACATTTTATACTGTTCAACCATTAAATTCATAAATGTTTTAAAGTAAACAACGAAATATTGATCACACACACACAAACAAACAAAAACACATACACACACGCACGCACGCACACACACAAGTGAACTACAACTTTTTTTTTAAATTCAATATGAAGGTATTATTGATACTATTACAATATAAATAAGAAATTATATAATAAATTAACTAGAGCCATATCTTTAATAGGTAATATTTTTAAAAATGAAAAGAAAGTCATTTTAAAATATCATTCCAGTGTTAAATTTTAAACATTCTTTTACGGGTATTCAATCTTAATTCAAAAAATTTACAAAACTTTTATAGAATCATTATTTTTGATTTTGATATATTTGGTATATGATAACTACCCACCTTGTAGTGGCCAAAAATTTGGCCACTAAATTTTTACAAAAATTTTTTTCTTGAATAAGACTATTTTTCTAATTCGTCAACAGGTAAAAACAGCCATTTTCATAACTTCTTCCATGAGCTGAAACATTCTTATTTTACATCATACAGAGGTCAATAAGGGCTTTTTGGAAAGAGTAAAAAGGAACTTCATCTTAGTGTACTCAAAATTCATTTTGTTACATAACCAAATCTTGTAATGTTTACTGAAATTGCATTTACACGTTGTTTTTTTTTTTTTTAATTTTGGGCCTAAAATAGATAATGAAGGGCTTAGGAAACAGGCCTGTTTTTTTATCTTTTAACTCTTAGGTACTAGTAGTACTTATAAAAAAAATTGGACTGTTACTGAGGGTCCTTCATTAAAAAAAATGGCCGCCAAATCGTAAGATTTTGAAAATGTTTCATTTTTGGGCAAAAATGGGACAGGTGGCAAAAATCTGAAATGTTTACAGCAGTTAAGTACTTTTTATGTACTTTAAAACCATAAAAACTTTATTCTGTTACTGAAAGGGGTTGATGAGTAATGAAGCCATAAAAACCTCTAAAAACACAGTTTTTCTAACCGTGAACAAAGAATCACAGCATGTATTTTTTCAGACAATAATATAGGCCTTCTCTACAAAATATTTTGATATGTCTAAAATGAAACACCTTATATTCTATATAATTTATTATTTTAAGTGACCTGTGTGCACATGTGTGCACACACACACACACACACACACACACACAAACACAAACAAACTCATGTTTAAACATGAAAGTGAATAGACATGCATGAACATGAATGTTAGTGTAATCCTGAATGTAAACATTGTAGAAGGCTCAGTTACTGTTTCAATTTCAATGTGATATATTGCTGCTAGTGTTAACATTGTGGTTAGGTAATGTACACTTGTTTATAAAGTAATTTTATTAGTAGCAAACTTCTTTTTTATGAGATATCTTTTATTTTTTATTCTATTAATTAGAGAAATTTGTATTTAAGTTGTAGAGAAACTGGGTTAAGACAAAGTGAAGTGCAATTGGTAGTTTTATAATTAATACTAACTGTATTTTTATTGTAAGAACCCTTGCATTTTATAAAAACGGATTGGGTGGAGTGTTCAATTTGCATTCACACTGAAACAGTATGTCACAAATTGACTTACAATAGATCTTCAGTTTTTCATGATATTTTACAGTTTACTGAATAGCAAATAACATTGATATCTTTAAGAAATAGATGTGCTAAAACAAAAAATATCTGCACTTTTCATAAAACCAAATATTTAGATAAATATTTTCATATTAATGGGAAAAGTTGCTCTGAACCAATTAGCTGTCAAACTAAACCAGTTAACAAATCCCTTCGAGAAATATCTTTTTGTCACTTTCAGCAAGCAATCCAAATTTAAAATTAATTTCAGGCAGAGCATTGTGTACAAAATGCTTGAACAAAATACAAAAACCACAAAATAATACAGAAAGCGAACCGGAATGTCAAGATATATTTGAGTCTCAATTTGTTATAATCAAATCTATGAATAAAGCTTGTTCAGCAACTGGCATTCTCCCCATTAAGATTTAAAAATTATTGAGCAGCGCAAAGGAACCACTTTTAAGAAGTCACAAATACAGCCGAGTCAATTACCGGTAAATTAAACGATTCCTTTAATTTAAATATTTCGCCAGAAGAAACCTGTTACCATAAAATTATACTGATTTAGTTAGGAAATATGAAGAATTAATCATTAAAACGAAGGATAAAATGAAAAGAATTACATCTACCCAAGAAAAAATGAATACTTTAAGTTTATTACCAAGCAGCTGTAGCATTCAAAAAATTAAAAATGCGTTTAGTGTTAATCAGAATTTAGCCTGTCAATCCAAACTATTAGTTAAAGCAAGTGAAATTTTGCCACAAATCAGCAAAAAGAAACCCAGACATGTAATTGATTAAAATGTGTCAAAGATTTTTACCAGAATGATGGGCACAGCCAAATGATCCCAAGCAAGAAGGATTGCATCTCTGTAAGATAAGCTGACAGGAAGAAAATTAATATTCGACAAAAGGCTTATCTTATCTAAATTAAAATAATTGTATACAGCCTTAAAGAAAAATTTAATTTTAAGATTAGTTTATCATAATTTACTGATTACAACCTCTCTCTCTCCCGCGCGCGCACGAGAGAGAGATAGTGAGAGACTGTGACTAAAGCAAGCCTTCAAAGGACAGTCAATGATCAAATTGTTACACCTTCTGAAATGTAAAATTATTGCAAAGACAAAATTAAAAATATAACATTTAGTTTCTGCTCCAACAAAGTTGTTCAAGGACTTAAGAATACCTCAGTTCTCGTAAAAATTATGTCTGCTGTGTATACGATGGCAAGTGGTGGTTATGTGAAGTCATTGAAGTCAAAATACATAAAAATGAAGAGGAATATCGAATACACTTTTTCCATCCACTGGGTTCTGGTATTTCATTTAAGAAATCACTGAGGGATAATCAATCATGGGTTCAACTGGAAAATATTTTAAAGATTCTCACGCAATCAGAGCTTTTTCTATCAACTACTGGAAAAGGACACATTACAGCAAAGATGAATGAGGGCTTACCAGTTCTACTCAATAAAAAAATGGTAGGAGTAGTAAGTTAGCTATCTTAGTTAAAGTTGTTATCAAAAAGCACAAGATTCATTCATAACTTCCATTAGCAGGAGTAAAATAAGGTAAAAGTGAATTGAACAACTAGTTAATGTATTTGAATTGTTTATCATTTTCTAATTATTATTTATCATTCTGTAATTGGCTATTTATTAATTATAAATTAAATCATTCTAATGAGTTTAGCTGTAATTTTTATAATTTGAAAAAATACATAACATCGGTATTTTTGGATACGTTGTTTATGGTTAGAAGAAACTGTATTTTTAGCGGTTAGCGGTTTTGTTAGCTTCATTACTCGTTAACCTCTTTGAGTAACAAAATAGATTTTATATGGTTTTAAAGTATATAAAAAAAACTTACTGCCGTAAACATTTCAGATTTTTGTCACCTGTCCCACATATGGTTTTTAGCCCCCAAAAATAAAAATTTTCAAAATCGTATGATTTGGTGGCCATTTTTTTTTTAATGAAGAACACTGTAACAGTCCAATTTTTTTTTATAAGTACTAAAAAGGTAAAAAAAAGGCCTGTTACCCAAAGCCCTTCATTATTTATTTTGGTCCCAAAATTTGAATAAACAACAATTTGTAAACACATTTTCAGTAAACATTACAAGATTTGGTAACGTAACAAAATTAATTTTGAGTACACTAAGATGAAGTTCCTCTTTACTTTTTCCAAAAAAGTAAAAGAAGGTAGAAGAAGTAGCAGGTAAAAGAAGTAGAAGGTCAAAAAGGTTTTTGACCTTCTATACTATGTAAAATTACAGCTCATGAAAAAAATGACGAAAATGGCTGTTTTTACCTGTTGGTAAGTTGAGTTAGAAAATAGTATATTACTGAAGAAAACAATTTTTTTTAAATATAAAAAAATATTTTTTAGCACTACAAGGTGGGTAGTGTTATCAAAATCAAAAATAGTAATGCACTAATCCTTTGTTGAATTAGAATGGAATACCCCTTATTAATTAACGGAAATAATGTCAAACCTGCAATCATAAAAATTGCAACTTATACAAATAATTTTATGACACCATGACAATATTAATAACAAGTTGCATAAACCTGTAATATAACTATCAGTATGACAAACGTAACAATACCCATAATTAAATATTATAATAATCCTCTATACTATAAGAATACAAATATTGTAAAAAAGAATAGTATACTATATCACTAAATACTATAAAATTGTAGTGACTTACTTTTACAAAACACATAGATATTGTGATTCCACAAAATCTTTTGGAGCTGATTAACAGAACATCATTGCAGTTACTAGTAGCACTAAAAATTTAATCCAGTGGTAAATATAATTTGTATCTCATACAACACTGTGCGCGCATGATCATCTCTCCCTTTTGTAGATATTTTCAATTTAGGCGTAACAAACCAATATGAGTTTCAGCTAAGTTCAATATTTATTAATCCTAACATTTAAACCACTGAGGTTTTTAAGATAATAAGAAGATTTTAAAATATACACCTCTCATCAGCACCCAGGATTTATGTTTGTAAAAATATAATCATACATTCAAAACATAAATCATATTTGTAAAATAAACAATCTACACAATACAATATCAAATGTATACATACATCCCTTCACCATTGCCAAATTAGTGACTGAAGCAGAACAAGATAAACATAATGTCAAATATCAGCAAAGAAAAAATTAAAAACAAAATGTGTTAAGCTCTGTAAAGCAATAAGGACAAGTTTTACCACAGAAATAATAAGCAAATGGATGTGCTTAATTATTTTATTGAAGGTTTTTTTCTGGAGAAGGTAAAAATGTATGTAAATAAAAATCCTAACGGTACTTTCAGGTTTTCCAGCACTACCAGAATACTACTTAAGACAATAAAGAAGGAAACAAACATGAGAGCAATCTGAAATTTCAAATTGACAAACTGCACCAACAACAAACTTTACAAAGCTAAACAAGTCTGATGTTTTAATTTAACTTTATTTTTTTATAGATGAAAAATAGCAATACAAAGTATCACACATAAAACAAATTTTAGAATATTAGCAAAGAAAAAAGCAGACAACAATTTGTATATGAAACCAAAAAAATTCAAGAATAAAATGACAGTAAATGTAAAAATTCATTACTAAGAAAAAGTTATATATCTAATAGTTCTGTAAAAAAATAAATATAACAGGCTCTAACCAAATCAGGAAACAAAGCCTGTAATATAGTGATACAGAGTAGTTACCCAAGCAACATATTTAAGTATCACCAGATGACAAAAGGTAAACCGTAACCGTACATTAACCTGCTTTGCCTCAATCAAGAACAACTTCTTTGAGGCAATTGTCTGGCACTAACAGTTTCCACAGCAATACACTAATTCTAATACCATACAGATTATTACTAATAATTGCCAATCACTCTTTCTGCTACACTACCATAAGTCATTATCTTATAAAGCAGAAATAAACAGAATCAGGAACATAATATTAAAGTTAACAGATTACAAGCCTTCTTTAGAAATTACTTCAGTTTGTTCACAGTTTCAAATTCTTATATTAGGAATGCAGCAGAAACTGGCACATTCTCAAAGAACATGAATAAGATAAGGGTATAAAGCAGATTACAAAAACGTACAAATACTCTACTGATATGATGAAAACTTTAGACAATAAAGTAAGCCCCCTTGAAACAGGTCAACATAGCATCTGCGCTAAGTAGCACCTGCATTTTCCAAACTTACTATGATTAGTGAAGTCATTTTTCAACTATTTACAATTAATATAAAAGTAACTTAACACATTTTTAAAAAAAGATTCAATAAAAAATTGTAAGTATTAATTTTGGTTAAAAACATTTCTTTTTAATCTTCAAAATAAAGTGATTAATAAACTAATCAATTCAACTGACTAATAAAATATAACACGAAGGATACAGAGAAATTGTGCTTTAAAAACCACACTCAGATTACAAAATGTAATCAACACACTTTAAAAGAAAGAAGTGAGGTTTATAGTTATTTTACAGATCAAGTCAAATGAGACAACTACCAATCACAATGTTCTTGAATTCAGAAAAGATGGTGTATCCTATTTGGAAATAAAATCTACTAAAAACAGTTCAATGACACTTCTAGTCTGAAAGTATGAAAGCAAATCCAACAGATGCAAAATGCATAAACACATTAAGGTAAATGGAAGAAAATGTGATCATGTGACAGTGGCCAATGAAGGTGGAAAAGAAGGGTTTATATAATGTGGATTGCATTTACTAAAGAATCAAAAGTTATTCATTTAAGATGAATCACAAAACTCTGCACTATAGTTTAACAGTCTGTAGTCCATAAGAATGTATATAAGAGAATAAAAAAAAATTTGAGGCATTTGAGGCTGTAAGGTCAACCCAAATTTGAAGCAGAGATATGACACCCTGAAAAGTGATATGTTTGCAAACATTTTGATGAAGATGAAACTTTTTGTAATGTTTAGAACTAGAAATAGGTAATGAATGCAGGCTGGCATTTTAATTAAAAAAGAATCCAAATTTTAATGGGAAATGATGGATTCTAATCCAAAGTTCTTCATTTTTTAAACACACATTTGAATTTGCTTGAACACAATAACAGCCATTTTAAACAAAAACAAGTAATAAATAAAACGGAAAGAAATGATTTTGAACTTCTGATAGTATAGAGAAATTTGCAAAATGTATATTAAACATAAACTGAAATTATAAAAATCTATCCCCACTGAAAGATAAACCAGCAATAACAGCACAGCAACAGAAATTTATGCATAGCAGCATTAATATAAAAAAATAAAAAACATGAATATACATGATAAAAATAAAACTATATAAAAGCCTATCCCAGGGAAGGTTTAGCTCCCTTGGGAAGTCTCTTTCCTCTGAACAGCTCTCTTTCCTCCAATGTTTCCCTCTTTCTTGACAAAGCTCTGATATTCCTCTCGTACCCCTCCAAGGAGGCCTCAATCTGTAGCTTAAAACCATCCCTGGGATAACACGAATATAATCTTGAAAATTTGAAAGCAATTGGTTTGTTGGTTCTTGTATGATACTTTAATACCTTCTCATACTAACCAATGGAGCTGAACCTTCCCTGGGATAGGCTTTTATATAGTTTTATTTTTATCATGTATATTCATGTTTTTTATTTTTTTATATTAATGTTGCTATGCATAAATTTCTGTTGCTGTGCTGTTATTGCTGGTTTATCTAGCTGTTCAGGCTTTGTTATTTATCAGTATTATTCTCACAACCATGAGGGTAACGAACACAGCAAGGGAGCGGGATATAATGAGAACAAACACAAAGGGGCAGAGCCCCCTGGCTAGACTATGTCAGCAAGTATGTTATTTAAATGCAAAAAAATAATCAAAAACAACCCTAAATGATTGATGCAATACACATAGCTGATAATTATTCATCAAATTTTAAAAAATTTCAGGAAAAAATTTAGTGTGCTTCAAAATTACAAACTTCAGAAGATCATAAGAGAAAGAGAAACCAATACAGATTACTACCTTATACAGATTACTACCAAATAAACACTATATTTCAAGATAAGCACCACTTAAGTGTCAATCTGTGACTGCACTGACAGATCATATAATAGCTCCAAAAAGGTGTTTCAGAACCACAATACCACACATTTTAAGTCTTTTTAATAGTAGATAATAATTAGAGCAAAAAAAAAAACAGTATTCCAAAATCGTGCACAATAAGAAAAATATTACATTAGGATTTTATGCGTTTTTTAACATGTTATGAATACCCACATTCTTTTAAATAATACTTTTTCTTCAATAATAATATCTGAACCACGCATCCACTTAACAAATAAAGTAGAAGGAAAATATTCTTACCTTATTGGTTCATACTTTATTTTCCAATCAATCTGTTTTCAGATACCTCAACCCAACAGTTGTTAATTTTTATCAAACTGAATCTATCAACAATGAATCAACAAGGTAAGAATATCTACTGCACAGTTTTGAGATTGGCTGGATTTATCAATTAATAAATAGCAATTAAAATAAAATAAAGAGAAAATAACATTTATTTTATTTATTAATGAAATAATCACAGATGTCTTGGATCATCTTATCATCAGCCCTTAGTTCATCTTTTGTACCTAATTTTAATTTAAACTTATATGATGTTTGGTTGAAAAATCTTTTTTCCAAATGATTTTATACCATAAAGATTTTATTAGACAGAGATTATCATAAGTTATTTTGTTCAAATAAGTTAGATTCTCAAAGTTAAGATTACTATAGATTTTAAAACAACTTCTTAAAAACATAACCGACTTTTTATCCACTGTGACCTCAATATTTGATAAAAACTTTCAAATACATACAACATGAGTTACTCTCTTAGGGAGGTTGAATGTTATTGAGTTAAAACAAAAATAATTTATATTATTATTTGTTCATGTTAATAGAAAACAAAAATGATGACAAATCAGATAATGTTACAAAGTAGCATTATGAATGAGAATGAAAAAAATTTGATTGAAGGGAAATGGTTAAGTGTTGAAAAGGTTTTTGTATCGGGGGGAAAAATAGTAAGATAATTCAAAATAAATCAGATAGAGAATCTTTCTTGTCATCTGGGCAGTTGGCTTAAATCATTAAAAAATGTTACATTAATTTTTTTTTAATAAGACAGATATAATCAATTAACTCAATCATAACACTACTTACTGAGATCAATAAAAGCCAACAAATACAATTTATTTAGGAGAAAACGTATAAAGTACCCTGATTACTTCTATATCTGATCATAAATTCTATCGCGATAAATTTGTTATACATAAGTACAAAATTTATAATTAAAATTCAAGATTACTTAAGGTTCAAAACACATATTTCAATCTGTGAGTTCTCTGTTAGTCTACCTGAATTTTCATGTACTAATAATACAACCGAGTAGAAACTATGAACACAATAAAAGCGCGCTTCTAAAAAAACAAACATAAAAACATTATTTGTATGTGTGTGAGAGGGAGGTATGTGCGCACACTCAAATGTATATTTCATATATGAAACATAGTACACAATTCTGAAAAAATTCTACAAAATTAAATATAGTTACAAATGTAATATTTACTACTTACACTTCAATTTTGAATATATCTGTAATGGTTTTATTGGAGTTCCTGAGTTCCGCTGTGAAAACTGCAATGTTTTCATAACTGTACATATTAAACACTCTGTGTGAACAGTTCCATCTAAAATAATGACAAATAAATTATACAGTTAAAAATCACTTAAAAATATATAATACACACAAATCAACTATCTAAATACTAATGTAATACTAGTAATCCTATATTTTCTACTATTTCATGATACTGTTTTGTCATATACGTTAAACAAAAATTATAAAATCTAACATTCATAAGAATTGACCAATCTAGTTCATAATTTTGTGAACATAGTCTGCATCTAATATTAAACAAAAAGATTGAAGTAAAGCAAGATTTCACAATTTTGAAGAACTTCTATATTCCTTTCCATAATTTAGAAAACTTTATGCATGAACAAATCTGTTACCTCCTATATTTTAACTATAAACTTGCAATTAATTTTTATCCCATCTATGTTATCTTAATATTTATCCCATCTGATGATTGTTTTTACTTCTACATATCCTTGCATTAACTTAAAATGCTAAAAAAAAGTCTCCTAATTTAAATATTATAAGAATTTTCCAAATATTGTTTAACTTTAAAACTTTTTCATCTCAAAACTTATCAACCCACCAATTTTTAATACCATTCTGTAATACTACTACACTACTCTACTACTACTTCATATATATATATATATATATATATTACACAGTGTACCACGAAGAAATGGAGAAACTTTCAGAACATGTTCTACTTGTGAAAATAATGAAAAACATTCACACAAACATAAATATAGAAACTTTTTGTTTTCGAGTTACAGCCAGTGAAATATTTTGCCTGAATTTCAGCTCTTCTAATAAAAAGAAGCCCTACTGTAATTTTTGAGACCCAAATTAAGCAGTAAAGTTGGGAGTTTGTGTAATTTGACTGAGAAATAGTATAAAAGAGGTCCAAGAACTTTAACTCCAGTAGTTTTTACGATATTCGACGTTAACACATTAAATGTTAAAAAGGTTTTTTAGGATACTTATTGGTTATATGGGACCCCTACTGAAATCCAATTTTTTTTTGTTTTATTTGTTCTAGTTTTACTGGCCACCTAAATATGTAAAATATATATAATTTGTATATTTAACATTAATTAGATGAGGTTAGCAAGCAAAGTGAGTGTAGGTTATGTAAGTTGATATATGTGCACAATTTGTCATTACATGGAATCAAGATAATCTAATTAACCTTCGCACACTAACCTCGTCTAAATAATCTTAAAAATAAAAATTATAAGTTTTATCATGTCGAGTTGCGTACATAATTGGATTTCAGTATACCCAATAAGTACAGGTTTTTTGTTTTTGGTTTGTTACAATAGTAACTTTGTTAGATAACAACTAATAAATCCGCAAGATTTAGTAACAAAACTTTAAAGAATTTAATTCTGAGAAAATTAATGTAAATACAGTGAATAAAAACTTTTAAAAGTTAATACTAAAGAAGAGTTACTCATTAAAATATGAAATGCTATTGAATTTATACAGAACGATCCTAAGATGATAGGAAAGGTTACCAGAAACATTTTGTCAGTCAGGGTGCTGTATACATTGTGAAGGAGGGAATTTTGAACTATCACTGTATCTGAGGTTTTTTATTCTCTTACCATTTATCACTATTAATTGTTACTAAATCTTCTGCATTTATTAGTCACTACATAGTCAAAGCTATTCTATTACTGTACTACAAAACTAAAAAACTTGTTTTTTGACACAGACTTTTGAGTTTTTTGTGTTTTCAGATATCTTAAAAAACTACTGGAGTTACAGTTCTAGGTTCTGTTTTATCATATTTCCCAGCTCAAATTGCATAAGAAACCAACTTTACTCCTTTCAGTCATAAAAATTACAGTAGGGCTTCTTTTTATTAGAAGATCTAAAGTTGGGGAAAAATA
Organism: Lycorma delicatula; assembly: GCF_047948215.1. Taxonomy (NCBI): domain Eukaryota; kingdom Metazoa; phylum Arthropoda; class Insecta; order Hemiptera; family Fulgoridae; genus Lycorma; species Lycorma delicatula. The sequence goes on from NC_134460.1 coordinate 90,832,337, forward strand.
TTTTGCTAACACAAATTTAGAAATATTAGAAATTAATAAAGATGAAATAAAATTAAATATATTAGAAAAATATTACGTATATAAATACGAACAAAATTTCAATTAGATAAACCATCAGACAGTGTTTAAGGGAGGCAGTCTTATAAAAACAACAGATAACAGCACTAATATTTAAATTAATACACAATTTCATTATTTCAGTATTTAATTTTTAAATTGTTATTATGCAATAATGGATTATTGCAATCATGACTGAGAATGCGGAATGCCACAAAAGTACATTCATGAAAATTTAGATATGTCTTATATTCTGTACTACATAGTTTATTTAATAAAATTTAATGGTACAGAGGAATAATATGAATCTTAAAAATATTAATTTCATTAAAATTATATATATATATATATATATATATATATATATATATATATATATATATATATATATGGTGAATCAATCATATATAATATATAAGGTCAATCAATATGGTAAATCAAATATATATATATATATATATATGGTGAATCAATCTGTTTTTTTACATATATATATAGATATATATATATATATATATATAGATATATAATATATATGGTGAATCAATCTGTTTTTTTACATATATATATATATATATATATATTACAGTGATCCTATTTTTCAGCTTTTTAAAAGTTTAGTTCCCATCCCTCTAATTTATTTCAACCAACAAAAAATCAATCTGTGGAAAAACTCTTATAACTTATCAGACAACTGCAAGATGACCCTCATCGACCATGAAAAGTTTTGAATTATTCGCCAGAAGTCATTGTTTGGAACCACCATTTCAAGCTCTAATCCAAATGGCAAAGTCTTGAGTGGAAACATCCAGATTTACCTACCAAAAACAAACTCAAATCTCACGTGTCAGCCAACAAAATGATGTTGATGGTCTTCTGGGATTTGCAAGGCCCAATTTTTAGTGACTATTTAGAAGAACAACATATCATGAATAGTGAGTACCATTCTAACATGCTCCAACAAAAAATGAGACATGCAATAAGACAAAAACATCAGGGCACTCTCTCAAAAGGTGTGATTCTCTTGCATGATAATGCGCACTCCCACATCGCTCAGAGAATGGGAGAAAGGCTTGAGAAGGGTTGGGAGGTGTTACCACATCCTCCTTACAACCCAAACCTCGCCCCACCCGATTTTCATTTGTTCAGCCTGCTCAAAGACTTTACGCGGCAGCAAGTTTGACAACAATGAAGCAGTCAAAAAAGCAGAACACGAATGGTTCAAGCAACATGGTAAAGACTTCTACACTGTAAGAATTAGAAAGCTCAGAGAAAATTGGGACAAGTGTCTAAATGTTGCCGGAGACTATGTTGAAATGTAGAGTTTCATTGTCACTGAATAAACAATTTTTTTCTCTACAGAAATTTGTCGTGTATTATTTTATTGAAATTAATAATATTATTAAGATTCATATTATTCCTCTGTACTGTTAAATGATATTTCAATTTTATTAAATAAAACATGTAGTACAAAATATTGATATAAGACATAATTTAATTTTTCATGAATGTACTTTCAAGGGATTTCGCATCCTCAGTCATGACTGAAATAATTCTGTTATTGCATAATAAACATACTAAAATGAAAATGCTGCTGTCTGTTGTAGTTTTTATAAGACCATCTCCCTTAACCGTTTGCAGTCCTTTGTCAAAATATACTTGACACTCCAAAATTCACATCAGGTCCAGTGACGTAAACCACTCGCCATTATGTAATTCACACAGCAGTCCAATGTCATGCAACACTCAATGATGTTTAGATGTCAGTAAATCTTGAACAACAAGAATCACTCAGCATTTAGGCAGTTCTCGTTTGACATCGTATTCTATTTAGTTTTAATCTGAATATGTTGTTAGTAAACAAACACATATACAATAGGCTTCAATTCAGACAAAAAGTCCGAATTGAAGAGCCTACTATATATGTTGTAAATGAAAATAAACAAGTTAAGGTATGAAAGATGGCTGGAAATTCTCGTAATCAAATTCTTGATTTTTTTTCTATGTAATTGATGGTGATTTGCCCAAATTTTCATTTACAGTTCCACGATGTGGTCCAGTGTTGTGGTCGTCCCAACAATAATGTGAAAACTGAATTCCAGTACTTTCGGTTATTTTTTACTGATTCATTAAGTCTGAAATTTTTGCCGAAACTAATCAATCACAGAAAAAAAAAATATTAAAAAAAATGCTGCTTAGGCAATATTCTATATGGTGGTGCTGGAAGGATGTCACCCTTGTTGAAATTAAAGCTTTATTGGGGGGGGGGGGGGGGGTAATAATTACTATGAGTGTAAATCCTAAAACCGATATTAATGAATTTGATGATGGCAGAATAAAATGTAATTTTTTTAGATGTATTTGCACATCACTTCCTTAAAATTTTTTGGGCATTTCATTGATGTTCTCCAAATCAGCCAAATGCAGGAGTTTGTTCGAGAGGCGGAAAGGTAAGAACTGTTTCAGAGTACATTATTAAATAATGTGGGGAAAACTTTATTCCAGTACACGATACATTATCAATGGAAGTACTGTGGGTTTTCAAGGAAGAATTAAATTTAAATGCTACAACCCTATGAAGCCCACAAAAATGGGGATATGCATTTCTGTTTTAACAGATTCCATGAGTGGTTATATATGTTCATTTATTCCCTACTTTGGGAAGGCAACAACAGACGCTCTAGATCAACCACAACTCCTTTTACAAGTCAAATACTTCATCTCAATAAAGTTGTACCTTACAGTCAGTGTTCAGATTGCCATTTATATACCCATCAGTTTTACACCAACCCTAATTTAGCACTTGAACTTTTGTAAGTAATGAGTGCATACCACTGACACTATTATGTTAAACCATAAGGAAGTCCCTGAAATTCTTAAGAAGTTAAAAATTAAAGTTCATGAACAGGTTGCACATCGTTATGGCACCAAAATGATGTTACTTGCACAGAAAGACAAATGGATTGTTTCGTTATCAATATACAACACAACCACACAGACTGTTCAAAGAATAAACAAAACTAATACGACTAAGTTCAACCAAACCAACTGTAATTTATGACTACATGGCGAAGATGGGTGCAGTTGATCGAGGTGACCATTATAAGAAAAACATTTGTAAGAAAATCTATAAAGTGGAGGCAAAAGATGTTCTTGTAGGTGCTTGAGGTTGAGATTGTAAATTACTATTTATTATACTGCTGGGATAAACAAGTACAAAATGAAAATGCTCTCACTCATAAGAGGTTTCACAAACGTTTGCTTTATCAACTTGTTGGTGATGTCCGTAATCAGGAGAGAAGGGCAACCCTCAAATTCTGATACTGAAAAGCGTTTGAATAATAAACTTCACTTTATTTATAAAGGAGCATCAAATAAGCCTAAAGACTATGCAGTGTGTAGTGATAAAAAGGTGAAGAGTGGTAGAAAAAAACTGTTTTACTGCAATACTTGCAATCGAAAGCCAGCCCTTCAATCCTGGTGAACATTTTGAGTATCACTGTGTTAAAAAATATTACTAAACATTTTTTTTTATATTTTGCATACTTTTTTTATAAATAATAATAAAAAATCATCCATGAATAATAATTATTAACATTTGTAGTTTGCATTATTTTATGTTTTTTTTCAATTTTATTATAATTGTTTAAATTTTACCTATTAATAAGTGAAATAAAATAATTTTTTAAATATGAAAATAAATTTATCAAGTTAAAAATAAACTTCCAACTATCATAATGTAATAAAATTGTTGGGAACTCCAGAGAAATTAAGTATCAGGTAAGATAGAAATATGAGATTTCCCTTGCTACAAAAATTGGACCTGGCTGGGATATCAGTGGAAAAAAAATTGACTCTGGACTAGTTGTTAATTTACAACAAAAGGACTGCAAAGGATTAAACACTGTTTGATGGTTTATTCAATTGAAATTCTGTTTGCATTTACATACGTATTTTTTTCTAATATGTTTAATTTTATTAATTTGTAATATTTCTAAATTTGTATTAATATCAAAATAGAATGTTTATTGTTTATTCATTTTTTTTTGGTTTGGGAAGGCGAAAAATGCTTTATGTTATTGTCTGGTGTTTATTAGGTGGTCTACCATATTAGATAAACCTAATTTCTTATTTTTTTAACCTCTATAATGTTCAAGAAATCTAGTTTTAAAGGATCTACTTGTTTTTCCTATATAAATACCATCACAATCATTACATTTAGTTTTATAAATTTTCATAGATTGTTTACTTTATTATTTTTATTATTATTATTATTTAAACATTTTATTGTGTGGTTATTAGTTTTGTTTTGCATACAGGTTTCAGTATTTCTTTATTGTAAGTTTTAGTAATGATTTCAATATTATTAGTGTATAAATACATATGTATAATTTTTCACCCATTTGTGTCTTATTATGTATTGGTTGTAAGGTTACTTATTTTTTAAGGTTATTTATTATTAGTTATTTTGATAGTTGTTTTTTTTATAAATATTAATTAATGTAGTATCATATTCATTTCCAACTGCTATATGTGTTATGACATCTATTTCATTATTTAACTTTTCTTTATTATTAAGAGTATATTTGTTTGCTCTATCAAGTGTTAATTTTATGAGATCAAGGGTGAATTAATTTTTTATAAATTTTATATTATTAGGTGTAGGTTTTCTATATTATACTGATGTTTCAATTTGATTGACCTTGTTTATTTTGATACTGAAATCTAAATAATTTAACATTCTATTATTATTTATTTCAAATGCGAATTTTAAATTTTCAATGTAGAATTTAATTTTTTTAATATTATTTGATGTTCAACATTTATTATCAGGTTACATATAATAAGAATATCATCAACATACTACGTCCATATTAAAACCTTTTTATGCCATGTACTTTAACTCTCAAAATCCTGTAAATATATTTCTGATAAATATAATTCCTAATTATAATTCTGTAAATATTATATTTTTGTAAATATAATTCTGTACATAATTGTTGATAGTGGAAATACCATCCATAGGTAAGGTTTTTTTGTGTATAATATTTGTTATTAAATTCAAAATCATTATTCAAAAATTAAACATTCCCATGTGACCTTTAATCAATTTTAAATCTGTCCCATTATATTATATCCAAAATAATTGATAAAATTCTTAGGAATAAAATTAAATCACCTAATACATTTAATATAAAAAATGGTTATGAATTGGTAAATAAATTAAATAGCTTAAATGTAAATAAAGGTACTAGAATAGTTACAAACTTATATGAATCCTAGCTCACCTTTGACCATATCACAAAAATAATAAATAAATTAAAAAGTAACAAAGAATATCAAAAATTTGTTAAAGATTTCAACAGTATTATAAGAAATACATGTCAACAAAACTAATTCAGGACGACTATTATTTCAGGACTTCATGAAAAAGTAACCAAAAAAGTATGAACAATTTATATAGTTGTAAAATAAAAAATGTTGTAAAGAGATTTTTACTGGTTACTATCTCATCATAAAATATAAACTATTTTATGATTATAAAATGTCTCTTATACATAAGAGACATTTTACCCAACTGGGCACACTCACACAACATGAATCAGAATCAATTTTGACTCTCATCTGTATTTTTGAATGTTTCAGCTGTGCAGATCATAAGTCTAGAATAACCATTTCTTAGAATTTTACTATTCAGCTTGTACCAACTACTCAGTCAGCATTCTAAATATATATTCTAAATATAATATATTGCAACACAATATTAATATATTGTGCTGCAATCTACAGATTTATTCGTTCATCTGGCTTCTCTTAATAACCCGTCAGACAAAATATGGTCGAACAACAACCTGCTCTACAAGGCTCAAAACCTTCCTCATCAATTAAATCCCTTTATTCCCAGAAGAGAAAAGTGATGCTTAATTAGAAATTAATTAATTTCTTTTGTTAACTGAATTGGGTTTAAAGACATTAGGCAAAAACAAAAAATTGTTTAAAAATAACCCTTTCCCTGCAATATTTTATTACAATCAAACTCACAATAGATTGACTTACACCTACTAATAAACTTAAATGTGTGACTCAATAACGTGATTTTGTTTTCGTTATCATAATTTTATTTATTTTTTCTGAACTACTGGACCTTCCTGAAACTCAATATAAAATTGTAACCACCACCAATATTATTACATATTATACATTATTCATAATATAAAGATTACAATATAAATCAATAAATAAAAAGTACTACTTACTAATAATTCCACACTTTGCCGAATGTATTTTATCATTTAAAATCCAGTTAACAAATGCAGGTACATGAAACAATGCCTGCACAACAAACATAAATAAATAAAGATGGTGTACAATTTAACTTTTGAAAACCAGAGATGATACCTAAGATTAAGAATTTAATTTCCTAATACAAATGGAATAATTACATAAGTTACTACACATTTGTATCATAATTTCTACAATTTATAAACGAATGTATTTTTAAATTATGAAGTGTTTACAATTTCAATCACTGAAGTAAAATAAGTTCTCTCTTGCTATATTATAATCTGCTGATAGATAATGAAACTAATGGTTTGATACCATATTGGATGTATTTTTGGACAAATTTTGGATGACTTATAAGTAAATTAAATGTATTATTTCCGAAAGCTAACAATCATGTTTAAATTTTACTTTTTCATTAATAATACTTTATTAGATTTTTCTTCATTATGAGTATTTTTTAAATGTAAGGGATTAAAATTTGTTAGAACTGATTTCTAATCCAAAATGCCTTCTAAATTTGAAAATATGTTGTTTTCTCTGCTGTGATCCGCACAACTACAATTTTGTTTATATGTTTGTAAATGCTCCTAAAAGTGCTAAACAAAACGAAAAATAAAAGTGCAAAAATTTGGTTTAAAAGAACTATAACCTGCTGTTATAATGCCACTTGCAAAGTTACTTTTCTACAAATTTTTATTGACCAAGTTTTTGCAGTGTCATTCATGTATTTGTAAATTTCTCATTATTAAGACCAATAAAGCAGTAAAAATCCGCACCCGCTAAAATTGTCAACAAAATGTTCAAATTGTTATTTGTTGAAACAGATTAAGAGAAAGAAAAATATAACATTAACTTAATAATTGAGAAAAAAAGTTAGGGATGTTAGTACTATATCATTCATGTAAAACAAATAGTAGATGAAATTTTCTCTACTCAATTTCAATCTTCTGTAAAAACAATTAATTATACAATACAAATATTAATTACAAAGCAAATAAAAGTGCAGTTTATCAAAACAAATGAAATGAACTCTAAAGTAAGTACACAAAAAATAAAAATTTTGCTAATAAAGGATTATTTTCTGAGCTTAAAACTGTTCTAAGCGTCTTTTTCTACTTCTTGTAGTAATCAATCCTGGGATTGGTTTGCAGCAGTTGTCCTCTTCTATCATGTGCTAATCTCTTTGTTTCCGTGTACTTTTTACATAAAGCTAGACCTAGTAATGAACCCTGCAGTTCAGCTAATATTTCCAACAAACTGAGACCAATAACTTTTTAACAATTTTTGTCTCTTGCTTAATCTTTATATATTGTTTCTTACCTTAAGATATGATATAAACCAATTATTGGCTCTACAACTATTAAATTTATTTTCTTTAATTTTTATAAAAGTTCAGAATTCACACAGCCAAAAGCTTTACTTATATATTACTAGTTTATCACCTAATTACTTTAAATCTAACAAAAAAAAGGTTTGAAACTATTAGAACTTCTGAATCTCTTGTATTAAAAGACTGAAACTGGTTAATAATAACAAAAAAGTGGAAATAATTCCTTTGATGACCACTAATTATTCTGCTAAGTTTCATACTGCTGATTCAGTTACAAATGCTTATCATTTTTCATTGCTTCAGTTAGAATAATTTTTTAAATAACAATTTAGAAGGTATTATTGGGCACATATTATTATTTGGCCATATATATTTAAACATCTTAAACGAGTATGTAGAAAAAAAAAGCTCAAAAATGAATTTGCTTATAAATAAAAAAACAGCTTTTACATTCCTGGTAAAATAAAAAATATACGTGCCTGTAATGTTGAGTTGAGGTAACACGTATTTCCCATATTTATCATTCCAGACCCTATTGGTGAAGAACTTTGCCATCCCAATTGTACAGCTTCAGGAGGATAAAGAATACGCTTTGGGGTAGGTAATGTAACTTCAGATTTCACTTTTTTAGGACTACTGTCTTTAGAAGCTGATTCTTTAGGTCCATTTTTCACTTTCAAATCAACTTTACCATCACAAATATTTGCGTTAAGCACAATATATTTACTTTTAAGAGAATCCAGCATTGCACTCGAATAACTACCAGAAGGTTCATATTGTACTTCAGTTAGTAAGACACGCCTTGCAGATGCTACAATCTTATTATCCAGGTCATCATTTTTCAAAGTTGCGCACTTATTGCCAGCAAGAGACATGTGTAATGCAGTGCTTACAGGATCTCCACTAGATGCTGGCATTCTTCTTTCAACACACAACCCTCCGTTTCCACACATATAATACCCTATAAAAAAATTAAATTAAATAACATCACATAAGATAAAAGACTAATTGTGAATAAAACAAACATCTTGGTCATAGACATACTATAAACTAACTACTAAGCAATTACTATTTATAACAACGGATTTATATTAATATTTAATAAATTAAATAAAACATTTTAAAAAGAATATTATTCCAGTAATTTTGTTGCAACTTAATAAAACTACTTTATCAGAAACCCTAACTGATGCAGCAATTTGATAGGAGTATCAACAAAACCCAGTATTAAAATGAAAAGAAGAAATTACATAAAAAATAATTATCAGATAATTCTTGCATATTAAAATAGTTTAACATAAAAAAATAATTATCAGATAATTCTTACATATTAAAATAGTTTAAAACAAAAGGTTCTTACTCTTACCTCCATCCTTTACTCATATTTATTAGAAGAATAAAGTATACAGGCCAGTAATTTAATACATCAAAATAAAATAATTACAAATAAAGTTGCTTGTAATTTAGTGCTGCTTGATGTCAACCAGCAGCTTCTTCATTTAATGAAATGTGTTCAGAATATTTTCAAAAAAACATACAAGATACTTGTTTTTCAAGCTAATTAACACGATATGATAATAATAACAGAAACTTGAAAACAAAATTAGACATTATGACATCAGACATTATGAACTTTGTAGATAATGTACCAAAGTAAAATATACTAAAAGATATCAATATCAAGGTTATTTCAGGATTCAAGTGATACAAGAAACATCCGAGCAAGTCATTTAATTTGCATTTTAATTAACTAGCATATTTAATATGTCAGCTAGTAATTATTATTTAAAACATACCTGCATGTTGTTTTTAGAGCACAACTTATTTAAACAGCAAAGCTAAGACCAATAAATTTGCATTACTAAGTATTATATTACTTAAGTCCTTATCATCAAAACGCATGTTAACAAAATTCTCCGGTATTAAGTGACCATAGTATTAATTCAGCTTTTTTTTTTTAATTTTTAACAGACTTATTTGCACAACAAATTTTATTAATATCTAGAAATATTTTCAGTAATCACTATTTTTAGGACGGTCTTCACTCACCTGATCAATAAGTGATGTATTTTTCATCCACTAAACATTTGTTAAATATAACAACCAAAGATTGTATAAATTACACAGACTGTATATATTATTCTTGTACATAATTAATAAGCATGTACCATTTTTAATAAAGATCATTATTTGGTCCCCAGTATGAAACATGTACACCAACACTTAGAAAATTAAATACATTAACTTAATCTTGAATTTATATTTATAATTTAGTAAATAAATTTATATTTATAATTTAGTAAATATATTTATATTTAACGTGCAATTTTTTCTAAAAAGAAGTCACTAATTCTTAAAAAGTAACAACGTCCACCCCTACCCAACCAAACAACTGTTTTCATAGAACTCTACACAATACTTCAAAAAAAGAGCTTACAAAAAAGGGCCAGAATATACTTTTGTTTCAATTTTTAATAAATTACTCAACCATTTAAAAAAAAATTTCCCTCCAATTAATTTAAAACTCACAAATTTTCTTTAACATCAAAAATATTAATGTCAATGATGTTTTAAATAAAACTAATATTAAAAAACCCTGATCTATGTGCATCCTATTCAGTTTGTACATAAATATGCTCTCATATAATTTTCAATAACACCTTCTGAATTGTGAGTTATTTTGTAGAAAATTTTTAATTTGTTTATATTTAATGTATTTACCTTAAATTATTTCATTTATTTATAATTAAAATGTTCTTTCATCATATATATTTTTTACATTGTTTTTTATATTTATAATTTACCTTACAGCAATATTATATATATATATATATATATATATACATAATAAAATGTTTATTTAATTAATAATGAAATTTGTTCCAAGAAAATGAATGGAAAATATTTAAATCATAAAGGAATAACTCAGCAACTCAGTTACTTTATTTTAATAGAGACAACGGTAACAATATTTTGTAAACAGCAATTTATTGTTAACTGACCCAAGACTCAATACTGAAAACCAATGTTCCAACAGACAAAACCTTTTCATTAACCAACAATTGTATTATATCGAACATTAAATAATAATTTTTAATATTTTTTTTTTTATTAATACAATACACACTGATTATCATACAATAATAAAAGCTGCAAAAAAAAATCAGACCTAAAACGTAAAGACATAAGTTTATAACGATCTGAATAACCTACAATGTGATTAAAAAAGGTATAAGCCAAATTGTAAAAATTAAAATAGCAAAAAACAATTAAAATATATAAACCCAGAACTAAACTTATAATATATACAAATGACATATAATAAATAAACCAAAATAATAAACTGGAAGCATTTATTGAGGCCAAGGCACACAAGGAGGGGAGGAACAATAATAGCTATAATTATTAAAAAAAACCCTAATTATTTTTAATCGAGTTTGAAACCGTACCACATTGCACACAAATGACACTACTAAAAATAATTTAATAGTAGATGATTACATTAAGTGTTTCCACAATTAACATAAAGATTGCAAATAATGACACATCACGAGCTGAAATGTGACGAGATTAACAAGGAAACGGCATGCACCGAATCTGCTAACAAATTAACACACCTATTTGTTCTGAATAAAAAAGTTTTAATAAATATTAATAAGTAATATTAACCTGAATCCTAAAAAAATCGAATGAACTATATTATCTTTTAACGAATACCATGGCAGACACAATAACACAAATTAAACATCACCATTCCGGGTTCTGCACCGGTGAAAACTGAAAATGGAGATTAATTTAATGCCACCTTGATAGTAAAGAAGCGATAGCATTACGATTATAGAATAATGCTTGAATTTGGTAATAAATAATTTTTGAAAATAAATAACGTGATATTATAAAATAAAATTTTTATTTAATATTACTTAGGAAATTTTCTTATATAAAATTAAATAAAGCAATATATATATTTATATATATATTTTTTTGTAATCGACTGGATAATATCTAATTCCAGAAAGAACAAATTCGTTAATAATAGGCGCAATAAATTGAGAAATTTTAAATTTTTATAAAATGTTTTTGGGGGCTAAACTTTGTTTTCTTTTCAAAATCTTAATAACAATCAGCGTAAATTAAAAGAAAGTGGAGTAAATTACATTCTTCTAACGGAAAAATATTTAGTTATATTTTATTTTCCCCATTACTCTTAATGGGAGAATAAAATCACATTTCCTCTATAAATATAAAAAATGAATAAGTTTTTTTTTTTAAATTACATAAAAGGATTTGGAGGGTAGGATTTTAATTATTTATTTTTATGTTAAAAGGCATTAACAAAAATTGATATTGTAACCTAACGTTGGTAACAAAAACTTACAACAGTTATTATTTTGTTGTAAACGGACAAATCAAATTTATTAAAGACTGCAACTAAACACTCCATTATTCTTAGGCTAAACGATAAATTGAGCTAAAGAAATAAAATTAGAAATTTCCAGTTACATTGAATAAAGTTAATTAAATTAAATTTATATTCAGTACAAAAGATAGATTCAAAATGATATAACTAAGCACTACTTCAAAGTAAAAGTAGTAAGTGTCTTAAGGTCAAGTCATTTAAGTAAGACCATTAAAGAGCTAAGCAGTACTTGCTAATAATTCAGGTATTCACACAATACATTACAATAATAACGATGTTAGTAACACCTAAATACATTAATAATTACCCAAATTCATACATTATTTGTGTTTTTATAATTTTAGTCTTGAATATTTTATTAACCTTGTGGTGATGTGTAAAAAATACAGCAGTTTTTATTTTATTTAAAAAGCTATCTGTTTTCACAGAAATGGTTTAATCTTAACTATAATAGTGTTCAACCATTCTACTTCGTATAACACAATGCTGCTGCTATTATGTTCTTTCATCAGGGGATTCTAGGTTCAATCCTGGGTCAGAATGGCATTTTTTCAGATGTTATAAAAATTAATTTCATTATCTATCTATTGACAACTGTTAGAAGGTAGAGCTAAAATAATGGAAATAGAGGAGTTGATCACCGGTGAGATTTTTCTGCTTTGTCAATTATAGGCATTCAACACCTAATTGTTCCAAGGGAAGAGATTTTAGATATTTGTGTAAATAGATTTTATAGCTGTAACTTGCACCTGAAAGTAATTCATATTAAAAAAGTCACAACCTTTTTTATTACAAAATTAAGAATAAATTTTTTATTATATCATAAAAGTTGGAGTTACTGAATTATCTTTAAACACGACTGCCCACAAAAAGGAGTGTAATGTATTTAGGTTGTATGAATGTTTTTTCCACCATAGCAGCAGTGGCTGAACTGATTTAGATGTATGGTTCCGCATTGGAATCCTTATGTTACTAGGGGTGTCATAGGCTGTATGTTATATTATTGCTACATCTGAGCAACAGTAAAAATAGATATCATGTAATAAGTTTAAACACTTCAGTCATGTTTTTATTTCTCTAAGTAATTCTTATTTTGAATTACTTTATAATTGTTTTAAAGTTGAAAACATTTCTCAGATCTGTTCTCAATTTATGAGGAACATGAAAAAAGAAGAAACTATTGTTACTTTGTAATAATAATAATTATTATCAAGAGTAATATAATCAAATATTTCTGCAATATTTTGGAATAATATTCATTCATAAATTTTATGTTTTGTAGTAACAACAAAAAAAGATTTTTTTTTTAATTATCTACATTACCTACTTACCTTTCATTATTAAATATATATCCCCCTTTCAATCAATTATGTTAACTTACAACAAAAAATAAAATTTAATTTATTAAATTACAGTGTTCTAAAAATACAATATGCACCAAGCAGGTTAAGATAAAAATTATGAATCCAGGAAAACTACTACATCGTTAATATAGTAGATTCAAACAATAGAAAAACACAAGCACTGTAATTTAAATGATACAATCATAAAAAGCATAAAATTACAGACAAGAAAATGATGTATAGCTTACTGTTGATCATAAATGCTAGGAGCAATCTCCCTTCAAAATGACAACAGCAAACTCTTATGGCTAGAATTGATAATACTTGCATTAGTTAGAACATTTTACTTACCACTAACATGTTAAATTGTAATTTATTTGAATCTCTATTAGTACTGTCAATATTATTGCACATGCTCTAAGGACTATTGTGCTCTATGCATTTACACTTTCAAACTTTTATAAGTAATAACTACATATATTCATTAATAACTATTATATTACATATACTTATTAATGTAATATATTATATTATTGACAGTAACATAGAAACCGATAAGAGTTTCATGAAATTACAAAATAAATGGAATTATTAATGTAATATATTACATATATTCAGTAATAACTACTCCATTTATTTTGTAATTTCATGAAACTCTTATCGGTTTCTATGTTACTGTCAATGTAAATAACTACAAATTTTAAAAATATATTTATTTTAGGCTTGAAATCTCAAAAAATGTTTAACAAGACAAAGTACATATATTGTCAATTAAGTGAAACAAGCATACATCAGACAATCAAGAAACCTCTCGATAAAACCAGAGAATACGTAAGACAGCCTAAAAGTCAATATTCAGTGCAGATTCTATTTATAGTTTACTAACTGAAGCCTTTTTATATAAAGGACAAACTTATGAGCCAATAATTAATCTTGATGCCTTCGCACCGTTTGAGTACCTTCGCACAGCAATAAATTCTTCAACCACCTCATTAGGCAAACTTCTTTGTTAACCAAGCACTTTAGAATAAGTTAGTTGACTAGAATAAGTAGACTCATAAAATAACTCCCAAGATTACCATATCACTACAAGCTATTAGTTTGTAGAGATATTATTTTCAGTTATCAAGGAACACCGTATAAGACTACTAGAGTAGTAAATAAGGCAAGAATTGACACTTGATTTGTTTTACAAAAAATTCCATAACATTTATTTTGGTAAAAATACCTTTTTTTTTACCAGGCATGTGATAAATATGATACGATGAACAGTTAATTTGAAAGTTGAAATAAGTATATACGTACTAAGTACCCAAAATGAAATAAGTATAGCCCAGTAAAAGTTTGAAAATTATTTAAATTCCAATGGATCATAAATAAAATACAAATGTTATGCATAACATTCATTCATAACCTGTAAAATAAAGCAGATATTAATATAAAAGTTAAAAACGATTACTTTGTAAAAAATTAACTGATAAAATTGTGTATTGGATTGGAGCAAAGTGTTAATGCTTTTTTTTAAATCTAGTAGCATATTTCCAAAACCTGCTATTTTTAAAGAATATCAATTTATTCTTAAAAGTATTTTAGGAGGTAATTTCAATGGTGTGTTTTTTCCTAAATCAGCTATTTTCTATAGCTCAGCAAGTATTATTGACAGTCAAATTCCAAAACCTGCTATTTTACAAGGAGGGTATGGCTTACGATATAAGAATAGCCTGTATCTTAAAGGAGTTATACGTTTTATTATTCAAAATTCTTTTTTGAAAGATTTCTATTTACTGCATAAAACTTATTGTAATATTATTAATTTATACATTGTTTATATTAATTTTTCAAGATATATTAAGGTTGAACTGTATTATTTAAAAGGATGGAATACTAAACACCTGTAAAGGTTATAGGTTATGTTCTAGTTTGCATTAATTGTGGCGATTCCAATTTTATTTGACAAGGTAGTTTTTTATAGTAGCTTTAACAGTGTTCTAAGTTTTCTTTAAATTATCACACTTCAATGTAATTTTGTTTGAACACGGTCAGTTTGTTTTTTAGTTTTTTATTACAATGTAAAGTGACAGTTTAGACCGAGGAGTTTAGCGAGTACTCCTTGTGAGTAAAAAAAAAAGTTGAAAAGGGAAAGGGTTGAGAGCATGGTTGAAAAACAGTGGCAAAAAGTAAAATGAAATTAGAAAAACAAAAAATAAAGACTAGCAAGTATCATGTGTTCATAAACAAACACACTTTTGCAAAGTATGACATAGAAATGTTTCATAAGTATTGGGCTTTAAAAGATGGTTGTGAAAGAAAGGCAGTACATTCAAAGAAATATAAGTTTCTACCATTACTAAGTGTTCTAAGCCAGATCCAAAAAGGGTCTGTCCCTCGAGTACTACGTATCATTTTTATTTGCAAACAAACTGGTCCTGTTAAGATTTTACAAGGAATCTTTTCGTACTATTTTGAGTGAAATTCAAAATATATAAATTTTCTACCGTTGAGGTAGAACATGCAGCCAAACTTATACTGCAATATGATGGAAAACTAGGAGCAATAACAGAAGGTTTACACCTGAAAGAATCGATAAAAACTACATCAAGACATTCTGGTATTTAGTAAAGTGAATAAAAACCAGTATTTACTTTTACTTGCAGTTCTGTTAATAAACAACAACAAACCAAATACTTGACAAGTATTTTCTTTGCTTGTAAAACAGGGAAGTGAATAACCTTTACTTATCAATCGTTTACTTATAACTACACGCAATTACTGATTCCGGTCAGACTTTACTTAAAACAAGTGAATAAAATCCTAAGTTCGGAAGAGTATTCAAGTATTTACTGGTAGAATTTCAAGGTAGCTATTTAGTAACCTTATCAAACTTTCATTTAATTTTTTATACTTGGTATGGCTGACAACATTCATCAACTAAAAACTTACAAAGAAAGGCGAGCATTGAGTCGAAGAAGATACGAAGAACTAATTCCTTTTACAAAAGAATCAGTTGAATTTTTGACGAACACTTTTTTGGAAGAAAGTAATGAAAAGCGAGGAGGTGTTCTGTCATCGCAACAGAAGATGGAACTATTTTTGTGGCACTTATCAGACCCTGGATTTCAAAACAGTGTCAGTGAAGACTTCGGGATTCACCGTTCTACAGTATGCAAAACTTTCGATTACGTTCTGAACAAAATAAATGAAAAGGCATCTGACTGGATTCACTTTCCACAGAATGCTCACGAGTTAAATGAAGCCAAGAGAAAATGTTCTGGCTTTAAAATGCCGAGCGTAATACGTGCTGTGGATTGCACGCACTTAGAAATAAATAAACCAGCACGCTAAGGAGACTCTTACATAAACCGTAAGAAGTATCCCAGCATCAACGTTCAGGTAACATATGATTCCACTGAAAAAATCACAAGCGTTGATGCTTCTTGGCCGGGTAGCTTCCATGACAGTCGCATTTGGAGACGGAGCAGTGTTTGCCAAACCATGGCTAAATTTAATGGTACGGTATGCCTTTTGGGAGACAGTAGGAACGTTATTGCCCGGTGGTTAATAACACCTTTTAAACCAGCGGGAAACAGGCAGGAAGAAGTGTTCAATAAACAACATTCTAAAGAAAGAGTTATTGAACGCATTTTTGGTCAACTTAAGAAACGGTTCCCGATATTGGCGAATCTTGTTCGTGTAAAATTGGGAAAAATCCCGAAAGTATTTGTAGCATGTTCTGTTTTACACAATGTTGCGAAACATTTAAATGACGAATATTGTGAGTTAGAAGAAAATATCAATTATGAAAGAGAAGAGGATGAAAATGAAGAACTTGGAGAGGATGGAATTAAGTTCCATCCTACTACTACTTCTACTCCTACCCTCTGATCACAGAGACAGTGGACAGGCAAGAAGAAATGAAATCATGGCTTTGTTGGAAAATTGATTTGGAATAAACTCCTTATGATTTTTTATAATTTTACCATTTTTTTTATATTTATCATTTATTAAAAACTTTAATAAAATTTATTATTATAAATTTGTTACCCTTTTCCTTACCTCATTTTGTACATAAAAAATGTAATAAGTATAAATAACAGGAGAAAAATCAGTATAAGAGAAAAAACAAAATTAATCATTTATACTGGTGTGTGTGCCTGCATGTGCGCACGCGAATGAATGAGCATGTGTTAACAGACATACGCACGCGGCCCCCGCAAGTATAAATGGATTTTTAATATATTTTTTTTGGAAGCGATAGGTTTTTATTTTATTAAAGCTTACAAATACGAAAATAAATACATAATTGTTTTTTACAGAAATACAAAATAAGGATTACTTCAACAATATAGTATTGGCTGAGATAAAAATCTCTGTTCTCTTCATTAACTTCGCACCGTTCTGTTGATGATTGCAGCTGACGTAATTTAATTTTCTCTTGTTCCAGTTCTGTCTCCTCTGCCTTAATTTTTATTTCCTCTCTCTTCATCTGCATTCTTGCAAGTTTCAGCTGCTCACTGAGAACGAGTCGTTGAAGATCAGTGGTTGATAGATCGGCTGTTTCATCAGTCTCCTAATGTTGTCTCTTTTTTACGCTTTTCAAGCTATCCTGATTTTCGTCTGCGACTTGTTAGTAGGCTGAATTGGGGTATCTTCTTGAATACTATTTTCAATTCCTACATTGGTAGTTTCCGGTATCTGATGCAATACAGGATTTTCTTGAATTTCAAGGAGATTTGATTCCCATTTTAGTAATTTCACTGCCCTATTCCCACTTTTCATGTTATTGAATTTTTTTTTATTTTTTCTACTGTAATTGACTTCCCCGCACTTTTCTGATATTCCTTCTGAATTGTGTCCTATGCTTTTTCTTTGGCAACAATTCTTTTAGAACTCGTAGACCAGTCTAAAACAACGCTGTTGTCTTCAAGAATATTTACCAAATACTTTCTGACGCAGTGGCTCTAGTACTTCGAAATTAGTCTCTTCACTAGACATGATGATGTTTGCTAAAAGACTGGCATGCAAATGGTGCTGGATTGATTAAAACATGAGAAACATTTGATGCATTGACAAAAATGTCTGAACATGATATGAATCATATAAGTGTTTACTTGATAAGAGAATACTGGATAAGTAAAAGCAAAATGGAAAAACTACTCGCAAATACTCTGACAACTACAAATGTTTACTTATAAGTATTAGTAAAAGGTTTTTCACCTAGTCTTAAGGGTTTACTTTACTTGACCAGTATTTAATTTAAAGTAAAAAGCATAGTTTATTCACTTCACTGATTGAGAAAAGTCGCTATGAGAGATTAAAATCTCCCTCCCAGCTGAGTTAACAATTGGTGCGATGCACAAGGAATTTCTTAAAAAAGAAATAACCTAACTGAAGATGTTTGTAAATATTCAGTTTTTATATGATTTTGAGTTTTGGTACAATAAAAACAGATTGCAGTAAATGTTTTATAGAAAGAATTCTGTAAAAAGCTGAGTGATCAAGAAAATAAAAAATTAGTTGATTTCCTACGCTTTTCACAATATGAAAGCAAAAGATTTTTCTGCGAGTTGGATTTGTTAGAGAGGACTGTAACCATTAATTTCGATTTATTGCAAAATAAACGTTTGCTAATGACAAACATTGACCAACCTTTTCATGCTCACAAACTGTGTACTACTAAGTTTTTACCAATGGTTACAGAGTACAAAGGAGGTTGTAACGAGGTAATAACCTGTTTGAATCACTTTCAATGTTCTTAATGAGCAGCACATTTTAACAATGTAAGAAAAATTAGTTCTTTTTTAAATTTGTGTGTCAGGCAGAACAAGAGCTATTATGTCCTTGCTGCTATTACTATCACATTCAGTTATTAGCGCTAGTATATTTACAAACATGTTTTGCCACTTTATTGCTGAAAACCATGCGAATTCATTAACAAAACAACTTACAGAAATTTGTTCATATGTATAGAACTGTAGCTGCTAAGTACAAGTTTTACATCTGGAAGCATAGTTACCACTTCTGTATTATCTTTGATGAATTCTCTGCAAAGCAAGTATTACCTTTGTATATTCTAATAAAATCACTGAAGAAAAAATTAATTTTTAATACATCTTTAACGTGGCAAAAATTTGACCTACTAAATAAAATACTATATTTGTAGGTTCTATCTTTTGAGCGAATGGCAATTTATGATGCACAATTATTATTATCAGATCAGCGACTGCCCATAACACTTAACAAAATTAAACTAGATAATCCTTGAATAGATAAAAAAAGTTTATGATAAAAAATTCTAATAAGCATAAAAATTTCAGATGTTACAGTTTCTCTAAAACACAACTTTCTCATTTACTTTTTTAGTATTGGCCAGTGTAATTCTGTTACACTCCTATAAATCTCAGGTACAGTATTGTCAACAAATTTCTACATGCTCATCAGCCCAAATAATTTTTTTAAGTAATCCCTCACAATATATTGGCATCTTTCATTTGACCAAAGTTGTGAACAGATTCTATTATAAACCCACCGGGTTGGTCTAGTGGTGAACGCGTGTTCCCAAATCAGCTGATTTGGAAGCCGAGAGTTCCAGCGTTCAAGTCCTAGTAAAGTCAGTTATTTTTACACAGATTTGAATACTAGATCATGGATACCGGTGTTCTTTGGTGGTTGGGTTTCAATTAACCACACATCTCAGGAATGGTCAAACTAAGAATGTACAAGACTACACTTCATTTACACTCATACGTGTCATCCTCTGACGTATTATCTAAACGGTAGTTACCAGAGGCTAAACAGGAAGAGAAAGAGAGATTCTAATTATTAATAACTGGCAATTGCATTTTACTTCTCTGAATACATATAAAACTATAGTCAAGTTTCCTGAATTCAAATAGACTTGAATATCCTTGGATACTTTGTAATTACAAATACTCTAAGCAACTTCTCCAACCAAATATAAATCGTGATCTCTTATAAATAGACAAAGTTTGCATACTAATTTTTTCAAGTGATGTTACAACATGTTTTTCTGTCCAAAAGGTCCTTCTGGCAAAGAAATTTTAAATGCAACTGCAACCATCAACACATAATACTTTCATACAAATTTATATTTGTTTTTTATCACTACACTGGAAAATCCAAAGACCTCAAAAGTTAATCAAACTATCAATACAGTTCTAATCGGTAACATACTCATTTATTGAAGTTTTTGGTGACATTAATATTTTTTAATGAGTGCTAGTTTGTAAATCTTCTAGTTTCTCAAATTCTACCTGTCAATACAAAGGTATCTCGGCATAAGAAAATGGTGTAACATTGTTACCTAGTTGTGGTGTCATTTATGTTTTGAACACTGAAGAAAGGATTTTTATAGTAGAAGATTATTTAACAACTAATCTTCTGTTTTGCGCCAAGAAACTTTTCAATTCCAGTTCCCAGGTAAGAATGTTCGAAATAGATCTTCATAGTTTGATAGAAAAAATAAAGGGACTCATTCAGTTTAAAATCAAACATAGCTGGAAAAATTATAAAATATTAGGCAAGCTTTTTTAAACTCTCTTAACAAATCATACAAAAACTTTGAAAGGAATATCTCTGTAAAGTGCCTTTACATCTACTTTTTTCTGATCCAGAGGCTAAATATTGGATATGTATGAATGTAAATGGTTAGTCTTGTAGTCTCAGGTCAAGATGTGTGGTTAACTGAAACCCAACCACAAAGAACATCAGTATCCAAACCTGTATAAAAGTAGCAAACTGCCTTTACTAGGATTTGAACCTTAGAACTCCCAACTTTGAAATCAGCCAATTTGCAATGAACTCACCAACTCAGTGGGTCCTTCAGATCTACGTGGCAAATTAATTTCTAACCTAATCTGGATTCACCTATCACATGAATTACAGTTTATGCAGCTAGGCTCCACTACTGTCAATGGTTTAATCCAGTTAGGAAGAACATTAGTGTTTGATGATGTATTACAAATGAGGATTGGTTTCATTTCAGTGGTTAATAGTTTGATGATCACTACTGGAGCTCCAACAATCCTCGCACCATCCATTCACAACCTCTACACATACAGAAAATTTGTGTGTAATTTCTATACAAAGAATAATTGGCCCCATATTAGTTAACTCTTAATACAGACCTCTACCATGAAATTGTAAAAACTTAATTGCTGCAGGAACACATAGACAAGGTAACAATAAAAAGTGTGTAAAATCATTTATGATACATGAAGGCAATTTATAGAAGCAATAAAAACATTCTGTGGAAAATTACATCAATGATGTGTAAAGGTGATACAAGAAAAAGCAATTCTGATTTTTCAAGTGTTTTATCATTTTTCTTTTAAACAAGATTTTTATAATTTCCATGAATACATGTATAGGCGAGCCATTTATTGAACTTTTTAGTTGGGCACTGTAATCTCAAAAGCTAAACTGATAGAAAAAATCTTTGTCAATTAAAATTGACCCCTTCTCAAAAGTTCATAAGCTATATAATAATAAATCCTTAATTTTTCCCGCTTGATGGTAAAGATTGCGAGGTGGCAATTTCACATTTCCAAACCTTATTCTATAGCATCAGAAGCAAAATATAATTGTAACCCGTTTTGCTGTAATATTACGTATTACCATGCAGTCAGATTCTGCACTCTAACAACTGCAATTTGTATTTAAAAGGTCTATAGTACAGAATTACTACTATACAACGAACAAAATGTTTCTTATTCGTTTGCGTTTAACCCAAATCAGCAGTTCCATAGTTTGACTTTCATGGATATATTTTTCTATACAAGCACTTCAGCAATTTTCTACAGATTTTGAGTTCCGTGTTATTTTTATTTTAGTTTAGTTTTTTCTTTAGAAAAATGTGATAAGAATAACTGAAAAAATTACAGTTACGAGTAAACTGGCATAAGACTGTTAAAACAGTTTTTGATTTTATTTTAGAAATTACAAACTTTATTTTAAGTTTGTAATCTCTTTAGGAGGTAATAGTTTATTTTTTTAAATTTAAATTCAAAAGTGTAATTTTAAAATTCTCAAGTTTTAAATCTGATAAGTTCTCCTAACAAAACATTTATTTATTAAAAATGTTCTAAAACTTCGATAGTTATCTCCTGGCCACCCATCACTCCACCATCGCCTAGCAGGATTGACAGACATCCCCAAAGAAAATTCCAGACGTTGGCAAGAAAGTCAATCCTCAAGAAATGTATTGTACGTTACAAGAATAGAAAAAGGAAGGAATCATATAATTGGTGTCCAAATTGCGAGGCTGGTTTGAGCGTAGATCCTTGCTTTCAGATTTATCACACAAAAATATATTTTAAGGTGTAATTTTTTTAATGTATATATATTTTTAAAAAGTTATGCAATTATATTGAAATTTTTCTATTGGTTTCATGAATTCATGAAGTGAAATATAAGCAGTTGGTTTAAGAGCCCAATCGGCTGTCTATCAAACCCTAAAAATTAATACCGTTTATAAACTTTATTTTTCTTTATATAATTAAGATTATCTATCTTATAAGAAAAATAATGGAAGAGGTCTGGTTTAAGAAGATTTTGAGCCAGAGCTCTTTGGAACCTTACGCTCCAGGAAAATATGTTCCACCTGAAACATTTATATGAATAAATACTGGAACCACTCTTTTAAAAACAATGTTGTCAAGTAGATTCAGTTCCCTCTTGCCCTGTAAGAGCCTGCTAGCTCCCATTGGTTCAAAATAGCAACTTCAATATTCAATCCATTCACATTCTTTTCAGAGTACTGGGTGTTGTGTGAAAAAAATGATTTTCAGAACATCATTTTTTTCACCCATAAATTTTTAAGTTTCAGCAAATAAAAAATTTAAAAAAGAATTTTATTTTGAGATTAATTATTTTACATGATAAATTTTTCATTTTTAACTCTTTAATAAAAAAAACCGGCATTGTAAAACAATGATTCAAATTTTATCTCTTACTGTACAACATGAAGGTACATTAAAAGTTAATTTTTTCTTAAATTTATTCTGGGACAATATATTATTGATTCTTGAGTGACTAGTACACGATCATTGTCTGATAGAAACCATTATATACTTCTGTTGCTAATACATAATAAATGAAAGTTATCTTTAAGAAACCAAATATATAATCTAAACAGTTGAAAATGGATGAATTAATAAACTAATATGGTGCATCATTATATGATTGCGCACACAAAATTCAATTTATTTAACCTTAACAGTATTTATCCCAATATTTAGATGGGGAAAATTCATGTAACAAAAAAGTACCAATACTGAAAGGAATGAAGGATTGCACCGGTAAGAAAAAGGGTACTGAATTTAATAATCTATGGTGAGAAATTTCAATCCACAATAAAAAGAATTTACCATTTTCTTATTTATTTTGACGATATAAAAGTGTATATACATTAAGAGAAAACAAAAGAACTAGACACAAATAAGCCTACTAGAGACATATAACATATAATAATAAATATATCACATATTCCAGGTAAATCTGTCTTCACAGAAGAAATGATTTTCCAAGAGACCATCTATAAAGACAATTTGCAGCACAAGTTTTGAACGCATTACAGTATTTTAATTGTACCACAATCATTCAATTTGGTTGAAATATGAGATAAGTAACTAAATATACAAATAAAAAAGAATACCTTCACTATACAAGTATTTTTAATTAAAGATTAAGACTAAAAAAAAAAATCACAGTTCTATTTAACTGAAATTCATAGTTAAAAAATATGAAAACAAAAAAAAGTTTGCAAGATTTATCAACTTTTTCAATTGAAATTTTTACCAAAAATGTTAACATTACAACACTGAAAGTACCTCACATATAGATTTTCTTTTATGTTACAAATACATTTAAATAAGTTCTTTGGAAGTGATAGTTCATTAATAAAAATCTGGAATGATAAATTTTAATACTGACATAATAATATATGTTACATAAGGAATTTATTACTTGCAAACTTTTAACATACTTCTATTTAAACGCTTCAAAAATAAGGCTTTAAAAAATCATTTTCAAGCCTCTTCTGACCATTACTGTTAATACTGTTAAAATAAATGCATAAAAATTAGGACAGAAAATCCTTACAAAATGAAAACTTATACATGTATATTCCATTAAAAAGAGTAAAAATTCATTTAAAAGTAATTATATCCTTTTTTTAAAGCGTTTGAATATTTCTTAAAATATCAGTATACATAAATCCCTTAAAAATATGTATACATCTATATACTACAGAAATATTTTTTCCTCAATATGACGAAGATACTTTCAAGGTAACAAAATAAAACATTTGTTTGTTTTACACTTGAGATGTTAAAAATGATACTTTATTAGAACGTAATGGTTGTAATAATGAAGAGACTATTTAAGTGCTTCATAAAATAAAATCGGGTAGTTTTTGAAGTTTTTAACTGTAATCTGAAACAAAAAACAAACAATTGCAATAAATGATCAACAAAAACTGACAATAAAACATACACAGAGAAACATCAATTAACATCTCAAGGGTCAGTAAAAAAAAATTAATAAAGATTTTTCAAGGGTTAACTGATACTACCGACCCAGCATAAAATATGATTAACAGGCACAAACACCACCTTTGTTGAATGGATGATTATTCATTTAATACAGCACCCAATTTTTTTTTATTATAAATACATTTTCATAAACATTAATATAATAGTAGTTTACAATGCTATCTTAGTACTCACTTCAGAATACTTGCTTTTTATTCTAATAAATGAAGATATCCTGAACTTTGAAGAACCAAACTTTGTCCTAAATCAAATAGCTGTGAAACAATCTTAATCTATACTAAATCTAGCATCTATACTTAATCTATCAGATGCTGACTTTATAATTGCAAACTAGAAAAGTTTCAGGTAAATGCCGTGTGGTTACAATTCAAACAAATACCCAGAAACCTTATGATTTTACATGTACCTTACAAGTTACCAGTAAGTTTCCACAATCCAGAGATTTCCAAATTATTGGGTAGCTACCAAATCAATGTTTTTAACAACACACCCAGCCATACACATACATAGTAATCATAATAAACAATCTGTCTGACCTGAGAATACTAATAATAATAATAATGTACAGTAACACTTCCAAATTTAAGATACTGAACACCATATGCTGAAAGCTTTGTCAGGTAATGGCTCAATCAAAAAAAGGCCCCATGAAAGGTTTCCATCATAGATGACGTTATAATTCAGATAGTACTTAAAATTATTTAGTTTAAGAGAACATATAAACAAAACCTGTTAAACTGCCAATTGATAAGTTCGTGACCTTTAGCTTACAAACTAACTAGTTTTAAAGAAATATTACATCTCTTAATACCCTTGAAAAAAGTAACTAAATTAATAGACAGAATCAAAGCCTGTAAATTCGGTCACTTATTACTTTGTTATTATACTTACTTTGAAAACGCTGATGTTGAGATTTGCCACCATAAATTCTGTTTTCCTGGCCTCTACCATGCCATCTGCCTCCTCCTGCAAATATATTAAAACGCTATCTATTAAAATATTTCTTTCAGTAAATAATCTAATTATATATTTTTGACATCAATGCAGTTTAGCAGTTAATAGTTTTTCCTAATATCATTGCTAACACTACAGAACACATATTTTATTTCTTCCATATAAAAATCTATTCAAAATTTTGCACCTGCGCTTCTGTAATTTTTTTCAAGTACATGAAATAGGGATAATAGAATACAACTTAAGATGATGTTTAATCAATATTTATGAACATCCTACAGTTCATCAGAAATTATAAGAGCAATATAATGAAATTCAACAATGACTATAAGAAAGCTACCAACAATTCTGTACTTACTAATTAAGACTAGCTAAACATAATTGTCTACAAATTAATTTGCAGGCAAGAAATAAAACTGCAAAGAAATAAAAGTGGAGATTAAAATTCTCTATTGCTCTGTTGGATGAAGGGTCCAACCAAAGCTAGATGTATATTCCTCTGTATTTATTTAAGCAAATGGTGCAAATGAAAGATTTTTATGATTAATACATGAAATTTAATTAAAATATTTTAAAATGACATTGACCAACTTTACTTTTTTCATTTATGTAGTAATATACTTAAAATTTCTGATTTTAAAAAACTCATTCAAAAATTGATCAACTACATAATCAAAGAATAAAAAGTTAGTATAATTTCTCTCATGCGATCTTTTATTTTAAAATCATTTTATTAAAACAAAAAAATGATTAGTTCTTACATTATCATAAACCTCCTAAAAAGTTGAACTTGATCTGTAAGATTAACAAAATGACTGGTCTTAAGTAGCAATCGTACAATTATTTAACTGCATCAAATTTATTCATCACAAGCTTACCTCGTCCCCATCCACCACCACCACCTCCTGTTTTGCGTACCAATTCTTGCAATTTTGGGTTCACTTCTTGCTTTGCTTCCATTAATACATTAACCAGATCTCTGGCTTGTTTGCCATTACTAGGTGTGAAGAATGTATAAGCGGTTCCAGTCTGTTCAGACCGGCCAGTTCTTCCTATACGATGGATGTAATCTTCACTTGAATTTGGGTAATCAAAATTAATAACAAACTTTACATCTTCAACATCTAAAAAAACAAACCATTACACAATGTAATTTTTAAAAACATTGCAAATGTTAAAATCCTTAAATTTTCTTAAATATCGTGCAGCTACTATATCATTAATTTACTTATTTTGTATAGCTTTTAAGAAATTAATTCCTAAAAATGATCATATTTTTAAAAAATGCACTTGTTTCTTGTTATAAGTTTCTTAATATAAAAATCTTGTTAATAGCTAATAAAATACACATAATCCTACTTTTTACATATAGCATTCCAAAAATGCTTTACCTAGACAACACTAAAATATAAACAAACTGAGTTTATCACAGTCCACTTCTTAAAAAATACATAAAAATCAAAATAATCAGGAATATTTATTAAAATCTGTAGAAAAACAAACTGTTAGAAGTCTTACGAGAAAACGATAATTTACTCATAAATAACGTCCTTCAGACAATGGATTCTGTTAACACAAGGAAGTTCATTAAAATGATGCTGAACTTACCAATGGTCACCTACAAGCTGATGAGCTTTTAACTTTTTTCTACTTCAATTATGGTGACTAATCTGTAGAATGCATGTGAAAATTTAAGCTTACTCTTAATGTTATTTTATTACACTGTACCTAACTACTAATGAACTTATTTTTTTAAATTTGTTTAAATTCTACACTGATTTCAACTAACCACTTAGAATTTAATCCAGATTAATATTTAACCAATTTAAAGGCCGCAACAGAACAAAATAGTTAAAATATTTTAATAAATGAAGTTATATATTCCCTGGAAGTGACTTAGTAACAGTACTTATAACACATATCATATCACATATTAGAATTCCCAAGTATAAATAAAATTTACAACATTTCTTTTAAATCAAGAAAATAAGTAATACAAAGAATTTACTATTGTCTACTATTACAACATATCATTAGTTGTCATTTAGCTTAATATTATTGTTCTATGCAATATAGTAAACAATTATAGTTTTTATTAACAATAAAACTATGTAGAAAGTAATTTTAACTACAAAGCTACTTAAATCTTTCTTTCATGATCAGCAACATTTACTTTGGTTTTGATTAATAAAACTAAAAGAATTTATTCTCAATCATAAAATCATTAATTATTAGAAGCCATACTTGCATTATTAACAAAACTAAAGATTTAGTTTTTGTTGCAAATTTTTTTCCAATAAAAGAAAATTAAAACAAAACAGATAAAAGAATATATCAACCTGACTAAAGATGGTTACTTGAATACAACTCCTTGCGATCCATTTGTGTAAACTCATCAAAATGCGGATGCTGGCTTAAATTATGTTCATTTCGACCCAGATAAGAAATTCAAAATCACTCAATTGGTCCAAATAAGTCTGGGCTTTCAATCTCGCTCCACGCTCCATCATGTCCTCATGTCATCTTCAGAGCGTGCAACGAGCAGAGGCACTTCTTAGTTTGTGCCTCTGAAACATAACAATGAGGGAAGACTGATTATAGTACACGAAAATAAACAATTTATTAAAAACTGAATACAAAGTACAGGATGAGGATGTAAGGATGACCACATTAACTTGGAAAAATGGATACTAATATAGGGAACTTAGGCATCGGAAACATTTTTCTCATTTTCGAGCTGTACGATGTAAGTTTTCTGTTGCTAATGAACTGCTAAAACTTCCAGTTACCATAGACATAAGCATACATTCAATATATATATTTTTTTATTATAGCCTTTTTTTTAATTTCTTTTCTGACTTTTGCATTACACTACTGATAAATCTATTACATTAATTAGTATAAACCCATTTACATATACTCACTGTGGCATAAACCTTTATATAATTATTCTTATTTAGTTTTTAATGAATAAAATATCGGTAATATTTTAATTAGAATTAAAAAAGATTATTTGCTTAGAGTATTTGTATTAATATTTTGGGTTTTACAATGTTATGTCAAAAATTACTCAAGAAAATTTCAAATAAAGAAAAATATAGAAATATAATACATTGAAATAATCAAGACTCCTTTTGATTTCTAAGGTTTATATTTTTAATATGAATAAGTATTTTTCAAACATGTAACACTAGGAATGGGTTTTAATTTTTACAGCATTATTTTCAACATTAGTAAAAATTTTAATAGCAGGGGCTAAAAAAGAAGTTTTGTTTTTATTTAAAAATAAAAATTTATTACATATAATTAATTTTTTTAAAAACAGAATTGGAGATAAACCTGGAATCCTGAAAATCTTGCATCTTCTCATGTTTTGATCCTAGGGTAGATGGTTCACACATTATCAAAACTGCAAACATGTGCTTAATATTCTCTGGCATTAATATAATAATTTAAAAAAAACATTACTGTTTTCCCAAAATTAAAATAATTTCCACATTAGCTCATTTTTTGATTTGAAATATAATGATTGTCAAAAGTCCTTATTAACTGTACTTATTAAATTAGAATAATAAAATTAATAACTTCCCTGAATTATGCTACATCACAACCATTACAAGCGTAATCTTGCTAGATGCTAAAAAAAAAAGCTTGTAGAGCCTACAAGCTACAAAGTTAAAGTATCTCAAAATGATTTATTAACTAGCTGATAACCCAGTATTGCCAGAGTATTTATTTAAACTAATCTTCTATTAGACAGTAAAAGAAATCAAATTATCTAGTGGAAATCAAAGTAATTTCATATACAGGTTTTGGTAAGTGCTGGAATTTCTTGATCAGAGTTCAAGATGGGGGTATAACAATTTCTAAACATTTCGAGAAGGTTCTACTGATAAGAGTTCTATAGCTTCCACAACCTTCTAGATCATGGGTTCTCAACCTGAGGGGGTGTAGAGAATTTCAGGAAGGGTGTGGTACTCTTCAGAAAAATTCTTGTTGACTAAACCTTTTTCTTAATACAGTCAAACCTGACTAAATCGAACTTCCTTAATTTGATAATTTGAATTACTCCCTAAATTGAATATTTACTTTGTCCTCTTGAACCTCTTTAAATCACCTCCTTTATTTGAAAATTTCTAGGACTTTATACATGTATATTATTATTTCTTTATATCAATAAACAACTTTCATACTGTACATGATTTCCAAAGAAGAGTAGGTAACAGTAAATTCAGTTTAATAGCATATAGAGATTGTTAGTGGACCGTGAATTTTATCCAGAACTGTATGCCTAAGTTAATCTCTATAACAAAACTACATGAGTAATGTGCAGTTTTATTCCTTACACAGGCTATGCATAATGAGTCAAGAGTTTACTACAGTATGCTTGTGTTTTGGCATTAAAAATGTCAGTACTAACTGTGTTTTAACATTTACACAATGTACTAAATTATTTTTTGTAGAATTCAATTTTATTTCATTTTAAAATTTACAATTCGATTGAGTAAATTTTTGTGATTCTAACTACTTTTTGTTTAAACTTTGATATGTAGGCCTACTGTACATTTTTAATAACTGCATTAATGAGCATACAGCAGAAACAAAAAGCATCTAACAGTGATAAAGTAAAAAGATTACAAAAGAAGTAAAGAAAGTGTAACAAAAAAAGAAAGGCATTTGCTCACAAATTTGCATTCAATCTTTATCAAAAATTAAAAAAAAAATGAAAATGTGATACTTTCACAAGAATATTCTTCGAACATGGACCACAAAAGAGAACAGGTAGAATTCACCAATATTGATGAATGAGTGATAAAATCACTCAATGCAGAGATAATACTGTCAGTTTAGGAGGTCCAATCAACAAAGAAAAAGAACAGATGTTTGTAAAGGTGTTCGGGCATAAAGTATTTAAAGCCAGCAACAACAAATGGTTAGAAAAATCCCCAAAAAAAGATGTGGTATTGTGTTTTAAGTTGGTGGCGAAAACACTAATGTTAGCAAAAACACATATGAGAATCATGGGAACAACATTTTTTTAATGCTCATGAAACTGGACTATTTTATAAATGTCTTCCAGATCATACTCTAGCTTTTAAACATGAAAAATACCATGGTGGAAAGAACAGAAAAGAGAGAATAACCTTGTTACTTATTGCTAACTTGAAGAGTACATAAAAACAAACTTTTTCTACTGGAAAATCTGCCAAACTTAGGTGTTTCAATAACATAAAATCTCTTGTCATTACTTATGCTGCAAAAAAGCATGAATGGCTGAATTATCTTCAGAACAGTTAATTAATCCAGATAAAGACATGGTAAAACAGAAATGAAACATTTTGTTATTTATGGATAACTGTACTGCAAATAATAATGTTCCACTATTGAAAGAATATTACAGTAAAATTTCTGCCTTCCAACATGTCAAAACTCCAACCCCTTGATTAAGGAATTATAAAAAATTTTATAATTCTATAGAAAAGATGTGTGGGAAATTATAGCAGGTATAGGATGGCAGGAAAATGTGTATAACTGTGTTACAGGCTGTACATTTCGTTGACAAACAAAGCATGGAGGAATGTCTGCCCATAAACACTGTTAACTGCTTCAAGACTTGTGGATTTTCATACAGAAAAAATAAAGATGAATTTATTATGACCCTTTCTCAATTTCAGAAGAATGGAGCATAATCTTAAAAACTTTAACGTTAGTATGGATGAAATCTCATTCGACATGTTCACACAGTTTGATGATGATATTGCAGTTAGTGCCATTCCAACCAATGATATCACATCTTGTGTCATATTCAGCCATTGCTAAGTATTCCAATGAAGTTTAAGAAACAAAACAACTAGAAATTACAGGAAGACGCAAAGTCAGCAATATACAACCTTCAAAAGTTCAAGGAAAGTAGATTATCTATTTAGTACATAGTGAAAATTGAAAATGTCAGTGTTTTTCAAATCTACCACAAGAAAAAAATTACTGACTTTTTCATGAAATAATTAAAGGTATTGTACTGTATTTAATTTTTTATTTAAATCTTTACATAATACTATAAACATTTTGTCTTTTCTGACATAATTTAGTACTGTAGTGTATGTATTATTATAATATAACATAAATTTTTATTAAATTATGAAACTTTTCTGTATAATTTGAGTTTCATTAGTTTAATAAAGAGAAAATTATCTAAATCAAAAAAAAAAAAATTGGTTCCTCGAGATTCAAATTAGAGGTTTGACTGTATAAGCAATGAAAATATACATAAATTAGCCAAAAAATAGAATCAGCTTCGGATATAGTTGGTGGAAACTGCAAACTTGGCATGAATGCAACAGGTCATATAACTGGAAAACACTACAAATAGAGGTTTCCCTTTCATGTCTTTCTTTATAAATTTGATACAAGATGAAATGAAAAGTGAATTGAAGAGCTTGATTTCTGAACATTTGGCATCCTTGAAAACTGAAATTAGATGCTTTCCAGTGCTTTTATCAGATAGATGGGAATTTCAGTTGACACAAGATCCATTCAAAATTGAAGTAGACATCATGCTTCCTGATTTCCTTCAGAACAGGCAACTGAACAACTAAAATGTGATTCTCAAGCAAAAAAAATACTTCCCAAACATGACTTTTTTCCTGTTATAGTTCAGCCTCCAGGAATAACAGACAGATATTACTGCAGAGGATGATAAGTATGAGTGTAAGTTATGAGTAAGTATGAGTGTCTTGTACAGTCTCAGGTCATCCATTTCGGAGATGTGTGGTTAATTGAAACCCAACCATTAAAGAACACTGGTACCCACAACCTAGTATTATGTATAAAACTAACCACCTTTACTAGGATTTGAACACTGGAACTTAACTTTGAAATCAGCTGGTTTGTAAAGTTCACCACTAGACCAACCAGATAATAGGTTTCCTAAACATGACTGTTGAAAGATTTTCAGTTAAGCTATTTTCCTGTGTACCCACAAATTGCTAAGGAAGCTGCAACGTTGATTGTAAAGTTTTCATCAACATCTATGTGAGCCTGGTTTTTCTATGCGGGCTTAAATCAAATCAAAATACAAAACACAGTCAGGATGACTGAGGGGTGATCTGAGGTGTGCATTGTCACAAAAACTTATAAAAGAAAACAGCACATCCCCTCTCATTAATTGTGCTCTTATAAAATTAAACTAAACAAGGTAGCCTGAAATTTTAACTGCAGCGAGTACAATCCTCTATAATGCAGTTCTATTTAGTACTTTAAAATTAATCAAAATTTTATCTCAACCAGTGTTAGTATTTTTTTTATTGCAATAATAAAAGCATTATTAAACATTCAGCAAGTGGAGGCACAGGCCCAAAAAGGTTGAGAACACCTCTGTTCTAGAAGGTTCTACGGAGTTCTATTCAACTTGTCATTGGAACTCACCGATCAGCCTAATGACCTCGAAAACTATCAATTGGACATTAATATCAGCCATTTTATAATTTTACATTTCACATCCTTCCCACCCCAACCCATAGAGGTGCTTACCCCTACAGATAGGAAGTCATTTGTGTACAAAATTTTAATTGCTCCAGGCGTTCCAGGGTTAATCTGGAACATACATAATACAACACCCTTTAATATATATATAAAAATGACATAGCCACCTGTTCAAGGATATTATAGATATGTTTGGTTTTCTTTCTTCAACTCCAAATATGAATCTTTCACTCAACAAATTATGTAAAATCAAATTGATTTCTGATCCCTTAATTTATAATTATTTAAACAAAACATTCCTAATATTTTCATAACTAATTAATAGGACCATTCTAAACCTTATCTTAAAAACCAGAACCCATAATTTCTTGATTTCATCAGCCTTACTCTATAGACTTTTCTTCAAATTTTAATTACAAATCATTTAACAATCTGAATTATCTATTAAAAAAATTACTCTGTAACATTGAGCCAATTTATTTTGTTTTTTACTAACAAAAATTAAACACCATATTAATTAAACGAAATTCAAGCAGATTAATTCTCAAAAGCAACTTTAAAAAATATTTATGTAGATAAACAATCATCAAATTTATTTTGTTTCTGTTGTCAACATATGTGAATCCCTTAATAAAACACTGACATATCCTAAAAAGTCTTAACATGCAGTAGAAAAATAAGAAAATTACTTTCTTTTCTCGTCAATTAACTATCTGTAATCATGTATGCCCATGTTTACAAAAATAGAAGATTCTTGCTGTTTAAATGAGTAAATACTACATTCTTGATACTGTATTCTTAATATACTCATTTATCATAGCATAACAGCTCACTAACAAGGATTATTTAATAATCAAGAATCCCGCGTTATCAACCAGTCTCTCCCCAGTGAAGCCAGCCCGCACATTCATCAATATAAATTATTAACTTACCTAAGCCACGGGCAGCAACATCAGTTGCCACCAATATTGAAGATCTACCATTACGAAATTCTGAAACAAAAATTTCAAATAGCTAATCAAAACAACGAATTTTTTAATTAATAACAAAAAGGCAATCTTTGTTCTTTTATGAAGAAAATATATAATTAATAATTACATAACAGTTAACTTAATTCATTTTCATCAAAATCTTTTTTTGTATCAATATTTCCACTTACTCAAAATATTGTAATTACTGACATTTTTTTTAACACAAAAATAAATTATTTAAGCTTACCTCTTAACACATAATCACGTTCCTGTTGTGTTTTATCACCATGTATTGAAAGAGCACTCCATCTGTAAACAAAAAAGAAGATATATTAATAAACACAAGTTATGCTACCTTATATATAAATGAATAATTAGTATTAACAACTCGCTTTTTTCTAATAAACTGATTTTAATTCAATAATTCAACGTAATCTTCAACAAATGTTATCTTTAAATTTACAGTCAGTCAACAGTCAACTACTGAGATTGTTTAAGACATTAACAGAAACTTCAATCTGTCGAAGCAAAGAGTACAAAAATTTAATATTTATAATTATTATCGCTATAAAAGTTATTCTCACCCTTTAACTCATAAAAAATTAGTCATCTTTAAAAACTGAGCTTTTTTTTAATAGTGAATCTTTTGATTTTAGTATTCTTGCTAGAGGAAAATAGAGGTCAATTTTTTTTAACCATCTTTTTATTATAGAAATATTAAAAGGTTTTGGCCAATGAATAACAAATATAGATCCTCAGCTCTGTTCTGAATTGAAAGATTAAATTTTTATGCTTAAAAAAAAACATTTTAAGTTTAGAATACCACAAACACCTTTTAAAAAATGTAATTTTCATTTTGGCCAATGCTTATTTTTTTTTAATTATTTAGTTTGCGATCTCAATAATTACTTCCGACACAGGTTGAATTTAAATACAGTTTTTTGTAATGTAAAAATTCAGGTCCTCTTGAATTAAACCTCAGAAAAATGATTACAATCAGATTTGGGGAGTACAAGTACAACACACCCACCATACATTATAATTTGAAAATTTTTTAAAACAATAACTGGACCCTTCAGGAGAAACATCACATGTGTTAACTACAATAAGGACCACATGGACAAGTATATATTACCTAAAGCCTTTTACCCATATACGTTAAAACAGTTCTCATGACAGATCTTGACTTCTTGTAAACAGTCTAAAACAGGCACAAATTGTTTACAGCACTTATAATTCACATCCACATAGAAAGCTTACTGCAAACACAGCAGTGCTGTTTACAACAACTGGGCAATCTGTCATACAGGCAAAAACCAAATTCCACTGTAACAGTCAACTTTTTAAAGTTTTTATAGGCTTTTCCTATTTGGCACAATCATTTAACTGGATAATGAGAAGTGCTTTTATATGAAAAAACTTTTGAAACACCTTAGAGATCTTACCCTGAACGTCTAATTCCCTTAGCAATATATTCAACCTTTTTCTTGGTTTCAGCAAAAATCATAGTCTTATTTTCAGCTTCTTGAGATATTTCGCCTAACAAATCAATCAATCTAAAAAAAAAAAAAAAAATTAATTACAATATAAATATATTAATAATTCTACTAATACCAAACAATATTGTTTCTAATTAATAAAAAAAACTCACTAAAATGGTAACATCTCGCCACCCCCCCCCCCACAGGAGGGAAGATCCCGCCATTGTAGCGTTTCTGGTCGCTACCCCCCCCCCAACCAAAATGCCGTTCATAGCCAGTAAACTAAAATGGTAACAAATTTTTTTTTTATTTAAACATACACAGAGGCTATAGAATAATACCACGGAAATTTTAGTTTAAAGAAGGAATCAAACATGCAATAGCCGAAGCCACATTAAATTTATAAAATTACCATAACAAATTTAAACAATACAGAGTACAGAATCTCTGTAATCATCAAAGTCATAACAGTATTAAATGGGTTTTAAGAAGTTAAATATTTTACAATTATTTCTCTGTGGTATGCAAGGCATTTGATGACATTTAGCAATGGAAAACTGTTCTGTACAACCCTTAAAAGCAAAGCATCCAGTCAGGATATGGATCACTGTTAAGATTGCACACAGGAAAACCATTGTACAAAGTACTGTGAATAGATACTAAAAGACCAATCTGTAACAGAGTAATGCTTTCTCTTTGACCAAGTAATACAAAAGAATGAAC
Source organism: Lycorma delicatula (assembly GCF_047948215.1). Classification (NCBI taxonomy): domain Eukaryota; kingdom Metazoa; phylum Arthropoda; class Insecta; order Hemiptera; family Fulgoridae; genus Lycorma; species Lycorma delicatula. The sequence goes on from NC_134460.1 coordinate 90,868,953, forward strand.
TCAACTCCTGAGTTAAATTTAAGTCTGAAAGACCTAAGAATGTCTTACAAAGCCATAAATGTGTACAATATAACAATCTATTCACTTTCTATTAAATAAAGTACAGTTAACTTTAAAAATGCAAGTTAATGTGCGATTAACTTAAAGTAAATCTATTTATTTACCTTTTTATAACACTTCACATAGATAAAAGTTCTTAGTTTGTAAGTACAACTTCAGATAAACTAAACATGTGCTCGCTGAAATCTTTTATATTCCCAATGCAATCTGTATTCAGAACTTCTTAAGAAATGAATTTTTAATTAAATAAAGCCTTCTCAGATCTTCTTAGAGGATAAAATGAGTAAATATCATTTAAAATTATCATAAGGTAAACAAATCATCACAGAAGACAAGTGTACTGCGTTTCAAAACAAATAGAGGTTTTGAAGTTTTGCAGTATTTAAGTTTTACTTACTTACAATGATAAATTATACATGACATGAAATGTTAGAGCAACTCAACAGTTTTCAAGTATTCAATGAAAACACCATTTGTCACATGGCATATATCCAGCAAATAGTTCATCCCATCCTTTAATCAGCAAGCCTGGAAATACTGATGCGACAGCTGCTTTAATCCTGTGACAAGTCAAGTAGGTTAGCTGGTAACGGTGGCTCCATGCACTTGATCCTTTATAAACTGCCCAAAGAAAAAAAAAATCACAGGGTCAGTTCAGGTAAATGTGGAGGCCACAGCAAACATGCTCTGTAATCTGGTCTCTGGTGACCAATACAATGATGTTAAGGCCAGTGAGGAAGCGCACCATCTTGTTACCAAATAAAGTTCTGCAGTTCATATTGCAGTTGAGGAAGAAGCAATAGTTGTATATTAAATTAGTTCATTCCAGACACACTTGCTACCACAAAAAAAATGACTTGCTTTTGGGATGTCTTGTTAACACTGCAATATTTCATGAGGAATTACTGATCCCCAGATATGCATATTATAAGTGTTCAGAGTTTGTAACAGCTGTAAACAATATGGACACAGCTGTTACGTTTCCTTAAAACCCTGTCACTGGAATTGTTTTACAGCTAGCCTTCCTAACTGATTTCCTAGGACTAATCAAATAAGACTATTTACACTAGCCTTCATAATAGATATCCTATGACTACACACACAGGACTCAACATTGTCAACAATCAACATTGTCTTGGTTCAGACACATTCTGTAGTCATGTACTCTTCTCTTAATAAAGCCAGTGGTTTCAAATTGTTTATACTATCTACAAATGTTATTGGTCACTCGAAATCACAATGGAAGTTCAACTGAATGCATGTTGCCTGATAATTGTAGATTCACACTTTGGCAAACTACAAAACACAGAACACTTTTTTTATGGGGGGGGGGGTTAACCATCTTTGCTATTAGTGTTTCCAAGCTGAAGGTACAAGAAACAGTTTATAAGCTTGTGCATGGCTAAAACTACTTGAGTTGCTCTTTCATTTCACGTATAATTAATCAATGTACATACAACTTGAGAAATAATACGTAGCTTTAAAACCCCAATATTAATTTTCAAACACACGATTATATCGCTGACAAATCAAATAATTCAATTAGAGAAAAAGCTCTACTCAAAATTTAATTTTATAAATAAAATGTTTTAACACAGAAATATAAATGATTTATCTATCCACTTAACATAAATAGATCGTTTACCACAATGAGATGCTAGTATTATTATAATACTTGCTTCAGCTTCATGATAAAATGTAAGCATAATAGGAATTAAATTCTTTGCATTTGAATATATGTTCATACTCTGCCTTTGGGTCAATCCATTTCAAGTGTCCCAAACAAACATGCTAGTTGCTTTACCAATTCCAAAAAAATTTTAATTCCCAGTTTCCTACACGTTTCAGGACCTTAAAACTACTTTTTTTTTAATTCTTAATTTAAACAGTTTACATGTGGTGGCCATTTTTGTTACGGTCCACAGACCTATTTTTGTAATTGTAAGGGTATATGAAATAATCTTATTTAAAAAACTATTGGTCCTGTAAGATGAAACAAAAAGCAATTTAATCATATTTTCTCAAGGTAAAAGATTGGACCAGAGGTTTACTTACCTATCTCTCTTCTTTCTATTAGAAAATTACCATTAAGTTGAACATGAAAAAATGAAATTTCACTTTTGGTGATTTTCTTTAAGTCAGGGATGGCATACACAGTTTGAATTATTTTTTATATGTAGGTCTACGTTAGTAGTTTTACCATTAACAATATTAAGTGATATACTTATCCCTAGTTATTGTGAATTTTTTGAAAACTTAATTTTTTTTTAAATTCAAATTTTGGCTTCAAATAACTTTGATTTGAAAATCTCAAATTTGCACAACTTGCAGTATTTTTGTAAATGTTTACAGCATAAAAAAAGATTTATCGTGTTTTGTACTATAAATAAATTATAACCTTTTAAAAAGCATGAAAAAGTGATACCATTTTGACTCGCTAAATAAGAGGGGGTTTCTTGTCTTCTTTGTACTTAAAATTGTAGAAAAATTTTAATTATTCTTCAATGAAATATCCACACTTTTACCTTGTTGACTTTCAAAATGATGTATGTGGTCCAGCTAGTTGGAAAAAATAACCTGCAGATCGTCATTTTTGAGGCTACTATTACCTACCACTTCTGAAAATTTTTACATTTGTGAAAAAGTTAACACTAAGAGAGTTTCCAGGAACTAAATTTAAATTTGAAAAATCTGTTCTTTAAGAGCTTGCTCTAATGTTGTTTGTCTTAAGTTTTACTGTCTATTTATAAGTACTCAAAGAATCACAAGAACTGTCCATACAAGTAACTGAATTTTAACAAAAACATTATTTCATATTTACAAGCACTATTGACATCTGAAATACACAAAAAAATTTTAAGTTGTTTCATCATAAATTCAAAAACTTTATTAGAGTTTTTATGACCAACCATTCACAGTTTTATGACACTTCATTCACATAAATTCTAATTGAACACTGTTCTTTCATTGTTTTACGTGAAATTACTTGAAAATAATGTAAAAATTTAACAGATTTAAAATTTGCAAATATAATATTTTTCAGTAAAGTTATTTAATTAACACTTCCAAACACTGGATTAAATTTACACTGTAAAGATATGAACTGGTCAGCGAGAATTAAATCTGACATTAAAGATATGAACAGGTCACTGACTAATATCAGACTGACCAGTCTGTAACTGTATAAATGAGCATATTGCAAGCATGAATTTTTGTGATGACTGGAAATGACTTCAAACACCTGTTATAACATGAACACTACAGTCGAATGGTTCAAACAAGTTTATTTCAACTATAGTAATAAGTATACAAATATTTAAGTGCCAGGAAGATAAGAAATCCCCTTTGAGCACTTATTTAAATAAAAATCAAAATGGTATTGTTATTAACAGGTTTATCATGATTTTGGAGAGGTTGTAACAACATCTACAAAAACACTAAGTTGTGCCAATTTGAGATTTTTATCAATAATGAATATGCCAATTTTATCAATAATGGATATATGCAGTTACCTTAAAACATCTGTTTTAGGAATTTTTATTTAGGTATTGTTCAAAGTCCACTATGTTTAACAAAGACCACTAATAAGTTACCATATTGCCAATAAAGAAAGGTTAGAGCTACTTGCACAACTACTCAGATTATAGTTAATTTTTTTTTAGTATAAATTTTCATATGATATGGGAATCTGTCAAATTTTCAATGGAAAACAAGAGAAAAGCATCACAAAAATAGAATTACCTTCTGTATAGCAAGGTAACCTTTTTTTTCAACTTCTAGGAAATTGACCTCTGTTCTTGAAAAACTACACCTGTTGAATAATCAGGCAATTTTATATTGATTTGCAAACTGTTGCAAAATTAACTTTTTAGGACTTAATTTATAATTTTTTGAAACCGTGGTCTTAATAGAAGTACATAATAAATAGGAATTAGATTAGGAAACATACTTTACAGTGATTCCAATTCATTGATGAATAATAGGGGACCAATACCCAATAGCCTCTGTTTGAATTGTATAAGTTTTATCACAAAATTAAACTGTTATGGGTCTACCTTAAAATCTTGTTTCAAGATACTTGTGACTGGTTTAAGGTAGTCTTTATTTTTCCTGGAATAAGTTTATCCATCTAATCAATAAGAGAGAAGTAAACTACATAGTGACTAGTATTGAGAGAATTAAGCAAAATATTCAATTACAGAAATATAAGTGATGTAGGTTTAGGGGGCATTAAGGGCACTTAGAGGCTGTATTGATTTTCCAAAGTTGCCTACCAATATGATAGTATTCTTGTTTAAATGTATTCTACAGTAGTTACAAACTGTAAATAAGCATGCAGTTTTTTTTCCAATAACTATTACTTCTTAAAACTAAATATAACTACATACAAACATTTAATAAATGTTAACTAATATTGCTCAAATTACAAGAAACGACAGAACCTATAGTTATACAGTTTATAGCTTGTTCATTCAGTACTCACTTTTGTTCCTTTTCAGATTCTTGACAAATATCAACAACTTGTTGAATGTTATGATTTGCAGATAACTGTAATGAGCCAATATTAATCTGAACATAATCCCTGAGAAAATCTTCAGCAAGTTTTCTCACTTCTTTTGGCCATGTTGCAGACCACATTAATACTTGCCTGTCCGGCTGAAAAAAAGATGCTGAAATTATAACAGTATTTCTCTGGAAAGAAATAATTTTAAATACTAATAAGGCATAATAATTCAAATTTTAATATAAGTTTTTAAGCACTGAAAGAAAAGTTTATCATTATACAGCTTTTTTAATTTCAAGAATTGGGTGTACATGTAATATATGTAGATAGAATAAGCATGAGTGGTTAATATAAAACCCAAATTTTTGGAAAATATGAGTTTTTTATAGCACTGTTAGCTGCAAAATCCACAGAATATTGAATAAAAGTTAACTAATATAGCAAAGGCTAACAACTATGTAACATATTTTAAGTATTTAAAATCAAGCACAAAGAAAATGATATCAGTATGTCAAAAAACATATTTTTTTCATTAAACACAAATGAACTGATTACATTAAACTTTTTGCTGTGTTGGGAGTGTTTCCATGTGAGAAACAAGAGGAAAATAGAAAAGGTTGTATGAAGGTAAACAAAATTCTGTGATAATAGAATGTGTTTTTCTTTTTCAATCTGTTTTTATCTCAGGATATGTACACCCCCATCAAAATGGGTTTATTCTGTCATTTCACCATAAATTCAATAACTGGCATTGCACATGTGTAATTCAACTTTATTTTATCTTACTACATAGTATGCAACATCACATCCAAAAGCTATTATCTATAAATTTTAATTTAAAAGTAGTTTTTGGGTTTGGCAGCTTTTTCCGCATAGCTGGAATTTTTTCAATAAAATGGTGTACAGTCAATCTTGCAGGAGGAGGATTGATTAATGGTAAACCAGATAATGGCTTGTTTCCCTGTTAATTTGAAGGCAAGAAAGTCTGCTTTTGGGTTATATTTTTTCCACATGATGTATGAATAACAATTTCTTTTGGAGTTTTCATTCAACTGCATACCTTTGCAGGAGTATTCCATTTTATTCAACAAATGATCAGTGAATCACCGTTTGATATTTGGTATTTAATTACCCACCCACCTTGTAGTGCCAAAATATTTTTTTATATTAAAAAAATTTTTTCCTTTAGTAATAAACTATTTTCTAATTTGTAAAACAGCCATTTTTGTCACTTTTTCCACGAGCTGTAGCATTCATATTTTACATTGTACAGAGGGTCAAAAAAAACTTTTTGGAAATAGTAAAGAAAAACTTCATCTTTGTCAAATAACCAAATATTGTAATGTTTAGTGAAGTTACATTTACAAATTGCTTTTCTTCAAATTTTGGGCCCAAAATAAATGAAGGGCTTAGGGGTACAGGGCTGTTTTTTACCTTTTATAAATGGGTCCAAATTTCTGAGGTACTAATAGTACTTAAAAATTGGACCGTTACAGTATCCATTAAAAAAAAAAACCGCCAAATCATACGATTTTGAAATGTCTCATCATTTTTGGGGCCCAAAAACCACATGTGCAACAGGTGAAAAAAATCTGAAATGTTTATAGCAGTAAATACTTTTTGTGTACTTCAAAACCACATAAATTTATATTGTTACTCAAAGGAGTTAATGAGTAATAAAGCCAACAAATCCGTTAAAACAGTTTCTTCTAACCAACCATAAACACAACATATCCAAAATTACTGATGTTAGATATTTTTTTTTTGGTTTATAAAATTTAAAACTAAACTCACTAGAATGAATAAATTGATAATAAATATGCAAGTCAAATATGCTAAAGAGAATCTGTGCGTGTATAACCAACCGCAAAGGGTGGGTGTATTTTGAGCATATTCTTTAACAATTATGTAAGTAATAGCTTTTTATTAAATCTCTTTTGTAAGTAACAAATACATACATTTTTTTATTCCACCTAAATTTCCCTTTCTTAAATTACATTTAAAATTAGGTAACAGGACTAAAAAACCACTCTGTAAAAGTTATCTATAAAAAAAATTGAAAAAGAAAAACAACAAGGAAAAGACTTTTGATTATTAACAAAGCATGTACATAAAATTAACAAAAACTTTTATTGAGGGATAATTCCTTACTATTAATTTTATCTTTTGATATGCAAAAAAACTTGTGCCTTCCAAAAATAAATCACAAACTAGTTACTTTATAGCAGTCAGCTATACTGACATATTTTACAATAGTGAAGGATATATCACAACAGCTTTAACAAAAAATAATTGTTACAGATACGCTGGATTGAAAATGAATACCAAAAATGATACAATCAAGTAGCTTTAACTGTTTTTCATTGCCTAACAGCTTAGATTTGTCTCCATATAGATAAGTTAGGTTGGTATGTGATGGGTGTAGCCAAAACAATAACTGAATCCAAATTACTATGTGCAGCAAGTGGCTTCCTTTCTGCTCCTGTAACAATTTAATTAGAAGCTGTTCCCAGTCAGAGGTCACTACATAAATCACAAATCAGCTGATTTTGAAGTCTAAGAGTTGTAAGGTTCAAATATCCTTGTAGTCAGTTACTTTTATAGATTTGAATACTACATTAAGGGTACTGGTGTTCTTTGGTGGTTGGATTTCAATTAACCACACATTTCAAGAATATGTCAATCTGAGAATGTACAGGATTACACTTCATTTACATTCATATGTGGTGCCCTCTAAATAACTTGAGAAAGAGTAAGAGATCACTCTTAATACCTAGACAGGAATTTTGGTCTTATATACACTAAGAACTGGAATAGCTAAAGTTTGCAGTTATACCTAAAGGCCACAGGCTTTTAAAATTTTAATAGTACAGCTATCGTAATATTAAAATTTTAAATTTTGAATCTAATTTTTTTTAAAACCATGTGTTATGAATTTAAGATTTGCAATAGTACATAAAACCAACATCATATGCTCAACAGCTTTATTTTCATTCCTTGAGTTAATTTAATTAATGTGTTTATATACGGACAGTTACCTTTCCATGTGAATAATAAACTTTCTGTATCAATTTTAAATGTCATTTATTTCCATTAATAGCTTTAAATGTACAATCTTCCATTTTTTTTTTTTTTTTGTCTTCAGTCATTTGACTGGTTTGATGCAGCTCTCCAAGATTCCCTATCTAGTGCTAGTCGTACAATCTTCCATAGAGGCTGATATTTTTTATTATTGTTTCATTATTATTATTATTATTATTTATTGGCATAACAATCCCTATGATAATTTTTCTGACTAATTATAAGCATCAAATCCAATAATGTCCTCATGTTTCAGTTTCAAAGTAAACAATCTTGTTATTTAGATCCAGACACCAATCTCCAAACTTTAAATGTGAGTAATTTTATGTAGTTTATATGTATGGGACTTCTGATTTTAAACATGTGTGAGCTACTCTGTGGGCAAGTAATGCTACTTTTAGTTGTGTAAAATTAATTCTGAGAGAAGTGGAGGGTTGTGTAGTTAAGATACTGAACTACTCAAATCTAATGTGTAGAATTTGATGTCTTATGTTGAGCTGTACACTTTAAATACTGCTAACATAATAACACCTCTAAGTAAATTTATCAGATAAAAAACACATTCAAAAATTTTGAAAAATATGTATACTTTAAATAAATTTCAGTTCAATAATTTCATATATAGCTAGCTAACAGTTGCTGCAATCTATCAATACTGTTTACTACTCGTCTATTGATTTTGATCATAGCCAATTGGCAGATTAACATTAAAAAAACTACCACCACTAATTTTAACATTTGTAAAATGAAAAAAGTTGTAAGAATTGCAAAAAAGATAGCAGTATGTAAAAACTTTCTTCTCATTTATGTTAGAAACCAGTTTAAACAAAAAATGAAGTATCACATTTGAAATAACTTACAGATGAAGAAAGTGATAAAAAACAACCTTTAAGTGAACAGGCTCCGCTGAACATGTTTACTATATTTATGTGCATACTTACATATAAAATTACCCGACCAAAAATGTTTATAGCACAGATAGCAACTTTTGTTATTATGGACTTTTTGTTATAGTGGAATAAAACTTACTACTACTAACACCAATAGAACTTATGTTAAAAAACTGTACTTATATTCAAATTTGATTTAAATGTGGAAAAACAAAAATGTCATCTTTCAAGAACATTGTTTCTTGCTTAATCTCTGTAATGATTCGTCAGGTTATATGTCTTACATACTAACTAGCTAGTTATAAATTCTGATTTAAAAGATCCTGAGTTCAATCCCAGCAAGGAAACTACTCTAATCTGTTACGATACAAAATATAAAAATAAATGTGATAAAAAAAAAAAGCTCTTACCCGAATTTGTTCTACAATTTTGCGAATTTGTGGTTCAAATCCCATATCAAGCATACGATCGGCTTCATCTAGGACTAAATAAGTACATCGTCTAAGATTTGTTGTACCCCTTTCCAGAAAATCTATCAGCCTTCCTGGAGTGGCAATAACTATTTCAATACCACGTTCTAAATCTCTAGCCTGAGGTCCTTTAGGCGAACCACCAAATATGCAAGTACTTCTGACATAAGTAGATGAACCAAATTCCTGGGCGACCTGCTGAATCTGCTGGGCAAGTTCTCTGGTTGGAGCCAGTATCAACGCGATAGGACCATCACCTCTTTTCAAAGGTTCTTGATTGTTAATGTGAACTGTAGCAGGCAATATGTATGCCAACGTTTTGCCAGAACCAGTTTTTGCAATTCCAACCATATTTTGTCCACTCATAGCAATTGGCCAACCCTGAGCTTGAATTGGTGTCGGAAAGTCAAATCCCTGTCGCCTTAGAAAAAATTAATTTCAACAGAAATATTACTTTAAGTTCAGCTATTAAATTACTTAATGTTATGTTTTGACATATTTCTTAGCTACAAAGACATAAAAAGAATGAACTCCTTTTCATTTTTAAACAATCTTACTTTCCATACATATTCGTTTTCAAATTATTCATAATATGCCTTTTTTGAATTTATTAAAATTTTTTTTTATAATTTTTAGTTTATTTTTACTGTATTTCTAAACAAATAATTCAAAAAATGTTCAATTAAATTAAAATCTAATTTATAAATACTGGGTACATATTTCTAACACTGTCCTACCACTGTAGAATATTTTATCTTTTAACTCGTATTTAAATTCTCTAGCTCTCTTTATTGAAGTTTTGGTCGATCAAAAAAAGTAATTTATCTGAGTTTCTATGTTAAATATAAATTGCAATTTTTTGCAAATAGGATTGTCAGACTTTTGAAATATTTTTTTTTTTTTTTGAATTACTAAAAGAAAACACTTCATCATGACCACAAAAAAATTAATTTTAACATAACAGAACATTAGCAAGTAAATTCTTACTCCATTGTTGAGAAGCTTGTTTGGGATTTTTAAGTTTTATCCCTTAGGCCATTTTTAAAGTAATTGGAAGTCAAATCAGATTGGGCTTCATTTTTGCACAATGAAACTGTTAGTAACCCATTCATAGTATAATCAATTTGTAAACATTTTCTACACCACTACTTTTGTATCACAATTTGTTCACAAGTGCTCATTAAAAAATTATATATGAAAATGTTAGCTTCAGATAGTTTTTATGCAGTTACACTGTGTAATTTTTATCATTAACATTTTTATCACTTTTTCCAGATAACATTTTTATCTCTAATGCTTAGACTTGTCATGTATCTTTTTAGCCTGCAGAATCATGACCTTACTTCTTCTGGACATGCCCAATGCATTCCAGTTAAGACAATTCATTAGACTGTTTAAATAATTCCACTGCCCAATAACAAACACCCTTGACATCACTGGTAATCTATGTTACTCACAATACAATTTATATGTTCAATTTTCAGACCTAAGTCTGAAAAGTAAATGGTCTACTTACATAAAATCTGAATGTAAAAATTTAGTGTTCACAGAAGTGAGAAACCACGATGTATACCCTTTACTGTCATAAACTAAAGGCGTTACAAATATTGTTATCATATTTGCCACACAGCCTCTTCAACTTCATCATTCACACATTATATGCCATTAAGTCTTATAAAGGAGTAGATATAGCAAATTCATTGGTGGAGACAGATTCACATCACCACATACCTACCCTTTGTGCTTGTCTCTATATTTTAAACTGCCTATAAACTAAATACTAATAATAAACTTATGTTGTACAGTAATATCTTCTTTTTTTTATGGAAATGATTTTCATTACTGCTCAATGTATAATCAATTTTATTAATTACAACCCTGCAGCCTAAATGTGGTAGCTAACACAACCAAATTTTTTTTTTTAATGTCTAAAATTTTCAAACAGCCAAATCTACATTTTTTGGGAGCCAAAATGTTCATATTCAAATCAACTTTTTAACAGGCAATTGATTTTTGTACAAAAAAATACACGCAGGTGTAACCACAGAACTCTATTCTATTTCAAATTCTACATATCAAAATAAACAAAAAATGTTTAATCTTAAAGACAATTTCTTCTTGTTTTTCTAATGCCAGCCATTTTATTTTAATAAACAAAATGTATTTCTAGTGATTATTCAATCTGATTTGATATACATATTCATATCAACTTTTTCTAGTAAATAAACATGTTTACAATTTCAAAATAGCAGCACATCAAATATTTGGAGGGGGGAATCTGTAGACTAGCACGACAAAATATTTGTCTTAGGCCACCGCAATCACATATATTAGTTTTAAATGCATATATACACACTAAATCAACACAAAAAAAAGCTTGTGTAAATATATACCAGACCTCTGCAAAAAATCATGTAGTCTAGAAAATGATACACGAGATGGTCAAAATGTAAAAGACTGTCATAAAGAAATATAGAAAATTCACCTACTGTAACATAATGTTTTGCTTAATACAAATTCAAAATGACAAAATTTACAAATAGTGAGCAAGCACAATAAAAATTTTAATTTATTAATACTATATTTATTTTTAAACTGATCATTTGGAACAAATTCACTAGATAATTACTGCAATCAAGCAAGTTTGGAAAAAAAATTGTAAACCACTTCCTCCAGAATACTAATGCATACTTCTTGCAGTTGATGAAACATAGCCAAAAACATCGGCTTAATTTATAAAACTGATTCCAGTTATGTAGAATTACCACTAAAAACATATATACATATTCACTGAGAAACTAGAATATAATAAAAAGATACATATTAAAATACTTCATAATTCAAGAATCTGAATTATTTTCAAGTCTATCTTGGTGGTAAACTAATTATTTAATAACATGCACAATGAATTTATCTAGTTAAAACTTACTTCACTTGATCCATAACATAATCTGGAAAACTAGCCTCCTCAAAAAACTGAATTGGATACGGAGCTTTTCCCTTGACAGTAATCTCTTTACTATCTCTGTACTGTTGCACTTCTAATAAAGGCCTAAAAAAACAATTACATAAGTAGTTTCAACGATATATACTTTTTAAACTTACGTATATATTAACCACTAATAATGCCATCGTATTTCACTATCCTAGTATAATATTCAGCATAGATTGGTGACAATGATCCCAGTGAATTTTTGGTGTAGTATTAGTGTAAAAAAAATTCTAGTTTCATCCCATCAAGAAAATTTACAACAGCTAGTCTAAATTTTAAAGTTAAGCAGATAATGCATTAGAAAGGATATGTCCGGCTTTTTAACTATTTAGTTAATATTTTTGCAAAACACTAATCTACAACAAAACTAAACCAAATTATAACAGGGCTTGTTGCGATTCTACACTAAATTGATAAAGTACAACTACTAACTTTAAAATAACAATAACACTTTTTTTCTAACTGGCATCTTTATGTGTCATCCTTCTCTACTGTAATAAGAAAATTACAAAAAATTTACTCGGGATTTCAGCATTTTTAATTTTTCCTAATGTGAATGTTTCAATCTGTTTAACTAGTGAACAATAAACTTCACAATCTTCAGTAACACTACACAATCCAATGAGATGATGATATGTAAAACACATAAATGATGTGTGGAGTCTTGTACATACTCAAGCTGTCTACAATTCCCTAAATGTATGGTTAATTGAACCCCAACCACCAAATTACACCGGTATACACTGTCTAGAATCCAAATCCATATAAAAGCGACTAACTTTTACAAGGATTTGGAGCTCAGAACCTTCGACTTTGAAAATCAGCTACAACTGATTTTCAACACAGTTAACAGCACTCAGTGTGGCCAGTATGAAGAATTTCCCAATAGGCAATTCTTTATTATTGCATTAATAAATATAAATTTATAAAAAAAAATGAGGTAAAAACAAAACTTGACAAAAATTTGAGTTTTCTTGAAACCTAATTAACAATATAATTATGATTATCAAATTGTAAAATATAATTATAACAAAATAAACTACTAAGATTTTGTGTCTGAATTACAAAGCGGCTGACTTGTTGAGAACTTACATTGCTGCTAGTATTTACGCAACACCTCATTTGTCTGCACTTGTCTACTACACTTATTTAAGATTTCTGCCAAATTATACTCACAAAGTATTCATATATTAAGCCAATAAAGATGCTTAACTTCAACAGTGAATAAAGAAATTAAGTGTCAATACCAACATCTTGACATGAAAGATTGGTCTAACTAGCCAAATGGATTGTAATGGGAGACTAAGTAATATTGATCTAACAATTCAAGCAACTATACATGGGGCCACCTACTTATCATTAAAGCCTAATATTATCAAAGTATTTTAGAGGTAAATTTCATGAAGACTCGTCAACTATGATTAGACATGGAAACATTTGCTTTAATAACATGCACAATTGATTTTACAACAAATTGCAGTGTTCATAATTCTCAGCCTTCACAGACTATTTTTCTGGGCTACGATAAACAAGTTTTCTCGCAACCCCTCCAAAAAAACCCACCATTTTTAGTTTTTAATATGAGCAGCAGTAAACAGACATGAAAGCACAAAAGCAACTTATTAGATTTTCATACCTGATAAATGGAAGCTAAGTACCAACAAACAAAAACATATAAAAAAAGGCAGACTTCAGTCAATGTAAAACAAAATTAATTTTAATGTAAGGAACTTTGAGGGTGGAATCCATACACAGTTAACATATAGACACCGAAGGCATTAATTCCTCAAACTTAATTTACCTCTTTTAAAGCATACCACCATTATAGAAACTGTGATGACATGCCAAGTAAAGAGGGAAATAAATTAAAAAATAAATAAATACACACCTTCTAACAACACTAGGATGTGGTATATAAAAATTTTTTTCAAAGGGTAATAAATCTAATTTTTCCCATTCTGGTTTACGTAGATTTCCTCCTGGTTGTTGACCATTATTTTTATTGAATCCAGTTTTGTTAGCAAAGTTACCTCTAATGTTATTGCTTTTGAAGCCTCTGTTAATAGTGCCATTAGTAAACTTCATATTCTTGCCTTTAAAAGACCTGAAAACACAATTTTTAACAAATTAATATAATCCAAGGAATTTCACAAAAAAAGTTAAACAAAAATCCATTTTTTTAAATTTCTGACTAACCAAGCTGAAATCATTCACTCTTATAATATTTTACTAATACATAATTATGTAAATTGCTCATTATTAATACTTCTAATTGCCTTAAATTATCTCCTAGCAAACAATACTAGAAAACCTTCAAATACAAACCAGAATCTGCTTGAATTATATCAACAATATATGAAATTGGCAATACTATACCAGAACATTAATCATAAAATTTAGCTAGTTTTAAAAATCCTTATGGGAATTTCTGATCTCACAAACTAAGTCTTCTAAGTACAAACACAACATGGGATAAGGTGCCAGTTTTACTAAAAATATTTCAAATTTAAGGCACTCAACTATGTAAAAATCAAAAGAAACCTATAAAATGTATAAATTAACACAAATTAATTGCAGAGATCACATGTACTTGTGAACATGATTAAGTTTTTTTTTAATAAATATTTAAAAAAGTTCTTCAATAGTTTTTATTAATAGGCATACTTATTTTATCAAGAACAGTTTGATATAGAATATACAAGTAGTGGAATATATGTAATGAAGATAAAAGCAGCAAATGGAAAAAAATAAAGTAACTATATTCTTCTAGGAGAAAAATTTAACTTTTTATCTATCAATTTAAGCGATAGTACATTTCAGCAGACTATGACTACATGGAAGACTATTGTTTGTTTAACACAAAGTTGCCACTTAATATTAAATCAATTTTTAACTTTCAAATTTGGTAAGAAAAAATTCTACAATTCGTTTAATGAAATACTTGCTCATAGTATTTTTAACTTGAGTAGTTTTTTCTTTAATTTTATGATCTGTTTTTTATTTGTACTACATAAATACTAACTGTAAATTTTACAATTTATTATTCAAGGCTGAAATACTTTCAAAGTGATAGTTACTTTTACTTAAATATAATAGGAATCCATACAATGTATAAAAAAATCTGGAATTAAAAAACAAAATTAATAGTGATAAACGTAAACACTTCAACCATCAGTTCAGTCTAAAACAAAATTAATACTAATAAAAACTTCAACCATAAGTTCAGTCTATCAATAGAAAAAATTTAATATGATCATATAATCATCTCTCCATGTAACAGATTAGAAGCTGAACAGGTTGCCATTGCTAACAAAACTGATTGCTGATACGACTAGAATACTGATAACGCTCTGCAGACTTTGACACCATCCACGGGACAGTCTGTCCAAACTTTCTTTCAAAGATTTAAATCTTTTGGTTTTTCTGATCCTAAGCATATCTATGGAATATTAAATTATGAGAATCTATTATGGGGGCATTGTGAAAGAATAACAACAGAGCAAAGTGGAAATAAATACTAATACAGTTCTAATGACTATAATGGGAAAGCAGCAGGACACCAGGTAAAACCAGCATTCCAACTTCCTGAGTACTGTATTTTTGTAACTCTGTCAAAAAGATACCATCATGTCATTTTGTACAATACAAGCATTACATTACACCTTAAGATACTGTAAATATATAAAATATTGCTCCAATATAAAACTTGTAAAAATAACTGCACCCATAATGAAAACATGCTGATCAGACAGCTGCAAGTGTAAAAAATTAAACTGAATAAATATTTAAGTTTTAATTATGTGTAGAATGCCATATTAAGGACCATAAAAATTAAGATTGCATTAACAAATTCCAACAGCAGACCACAGCTTAAGTTAATAAGTGCTTTCTAATTCCATTAATAAAGAAACAAAATGATTCACCACCACCTTGGTTGGCAATGACATGAACATACGATTCCAAAATCTTTTTTCTGCAAGGCACAACAGTATATACTATCAATACTATTCAAATATTAATAATACAGCAAAACTGTTTGTAGACCACATATACTTTGTGTGTATATATATATATATATATATGTGTGTGTGTTGTGCGCACACGTCTGTCTACAAAATAATCACCCATATAAATCCTAAATTACCTAATTCTTTTTGCCAAAATTATTTTTTTTTCAAATTCTCCATCTGTTAGTAGCAACCAGTAAGAATAATTTTTGTAAAAAAAAATTTTACATTGAACAAAGCACTTAAAAAAATTTGCACATTTGACAAAAGTGACATGGGCACATGTTACACAAACTTTAGTTAATTACTTTCATAATAGTTAATAAAACCTAGGAACTGGTGGATGAAAAATTCGGTAGAAACATGTAAAGAAAAGCTCAACTAAAGTGCAACAAGTATCATACATATACTTCCCCACGTGATTAATACCAAAAATAAATGTTTATAAATTTAATAAAGTAAATATGGCCTGATTATATTAATTATTAAAGCTATAAAAAATATTATTAGACAATGAACGCACAGTAATGTTATGTTGCAACACAATTTGAAATTAAAACTTTGTTAAAAATACCATAATTTAAATTGGAAAAATGAAAATAATTATAATATACCGAAAGATAATCATAGAAAATCTATAGCAATAATTTTCTCCCTCAAAAATCGATAGCGTAGTCACATCAGAGGTCAAAATTTATTCTTAATAAAAACACTATAAAATTAAGAAATTAATATTAGTATTTATTACTAATGAATAATTTTGTGTACTCACATAGCTAGGAATTCTTTATTTAGAATAACTGGTCCGTTTAACAATTTGCTCTTTGTAATACACACAATGGCACCTCCTAAGAAAGAAAAATCACAAATTCTTAAAAAATAATATCAGGGAACAAAATATGTATACAATAGAACATAACTCATTACAAAACAAATAACGCAACGAACTAATTACTTACTTAACATTCTAAATGAAGAAAATTCAGTAATATTCGAAGAAACGAAGGACTTACCAAAAGCTCCTAACAGACCAGAAGGATTACCGGACCGGAAAGAACGACATAAGGCAGGTCAAGTTATATAGAAGGCTAAGGGGAGGAAGTGTGGATTCAATGCAGCCAAAAGGTAGCAGCACCTTATTACTTCGTAAGAATAACAAAATAAATATACATCATTTATTATCAGAGAATAATTTTAAAACTGCAAATAAATAATGCTCTTCACTTGAAATAAATCAGTACCAATCATTCAGTATCTAAAAAAAATCATATACATAGATCATAATCACATTGACTGTAGAGTTTACACTAATTGTCTATATATATTATATTATATTAAAACATTTCTACAATCCAGAGTTGTGGGAAATTGCTTTCTAGAGAAATCCTATTCAAATATTTCCAGTATTATAAGATAATACAAATGAATTATTATTATTATTATATTTTTAACTGTATTATTTGTTCTGAATGTTTTATTTTTTCTTTCCTAATGTACAATAAGAATATTTTTGCATACAACAAATTTTTAGTTCCTTGGTGACGTATTATGGATTACATGGCCTTTATAATATAATAACCATGACTATACTTTACACCATTTAAAACATTTTAATAATTATAATATCTATTGTCATCAATATATTTCTTTATGTATGCGAATACTATGTTAAATTTTCTATGACAAATATACGTAAGAAATAAACAATTAGCAATTAATGTAATTACATAAATTTTCTACCAGTAAATAATTTAGATACAAATTTATTAATTCGGGTGAGTATTACATCCATTAATGTGTAGTAAGGAACTACTAAAAAGAATTTAAAGGACGTAAGATGAGCAAGTATAATTATTTACTTTGAAATGCTACCACAACACACTACACTTGGAAGATAAAGTTACCCAGTTGAAACAGAGATTACTAAGAAGGACCGCATGTCCTTAATATCATGTTGCAAGGTTTTTTTAGCTGAAAATAGGAATAAAAATTTAGTTTAACAAAATTTTTGAACGTAAATATGCTTAGATTACACCAGAAATATATTTTTGTGGGGTCCAGAATTAGACAACATACATAATATTAGCAAATCTGACCTACTAATTGAAATGAACAATTGTGTTCAGAGATGAACACAATGCACATAACTTCACACATGTTATTAGAATAAAAGGAAAAAACCGATGGTTAAATTTATAACAATCTGCTTTGTTTACAGTTTATATGGGGGACCCAAAGTCTGATTAACGTAGATCATGCATATCGACACGATGAAACTTAAATATGTATAACTTATTTGTATATAATTTTTATATTTAACGTTAATTAGGCAGTTTTCAAGCGTAGGTTATGATTGATTACATTCCGTGTAATGAATCGCGCACGTATATCAACTTAATAACAACTAAACAACTTACGCTCGCTAACCTCGTCTAATTAACGTTAAATTTACAAAGTTACTTATATTTTACTTGTTTACATGCCCAGTAGGCAAATTTCTTGTAAGAATGCCTCAAAATTATCATCGCCAGTTAAATCAATATGTTGCGCTACATAACCTACGTAATAACAATTTCAGTAATGCTGAGAATGATTGTGTTCGAAGTTTTATCAGTTCTTTAGGGTGCCCCTTGCAATTCACCATGTTTTGCTTTTGTATTAACATCCTAGTTCACTACTCAATATCATAATGACTAAAAAAAATGTTAATCATTTCTGTTGTACTCTCCTCTAACATGGTTAAGAGCAATTAGCCAGTAAGAAAACAACCACAAAAAAAGGGATTAAAAATGTAAAAACCAAATCATAAATTTAGTAAGTAATGTTTACTATGTAATAAACAAGATTAAATAAATTCAGTCATAGTAAGTGCATTCTGAACCTGAAATTTCATGATGTCTTGATGGGTGCATGTACCTACTAATAACCCTTTCTGATGTTGGTTTAAGCTTTATTAAATTTATCTGTGATGAACGTTTCATTATCTTAACCAACAAGGAATTACATTTATTTGATAATATACAAATTCAATTTTTAAAAAATTCCTAGTTTGCCAACAAAAAAAAAACTGCTGTGCAACATTTACATCATACATTTTAGAGTATCAGCTTGATAGTTTCACATGCAAACAGTCAATGCAGCAAATTGTAATACATTTAAGTGGTATTTTAGTTTATATCTCTTATATCCTTGAATTGTGGTATAAATTAATTTACTAAAATAAAAAACTGTTACTTTGTCAATGGATGAAATATCATAAATGTGCAATTTGTCTTCTTGAAATCCATTTGATTACATTTTGGGGTTTCAGGTCTCCTGGCAATGAAAAGTAGTGTAACAGTTGTAATGATAAATGTTATTTTTTCTAACAAGACAACCATTACTACAATTATATTTTATTTTGTGGTTGTTTTAAATCAGAAAAAACTATTTATTTAGATAACTGAGCAAAGTTCCAATTTTAATCAGAGAGTGAAGGAAGAATAAAGGAATTGCTAGAGAGAAATCTTTTAATCCTTATTTTACTGTTTAGGATACTTTTATGAATACTCTGTTAAAATGTTCACAAATAATTTATTAAACATGACATTAAAAGCAAACTGAAAAATGATGTTATAGATAGTAAAATTATAAGATTATTATAATACAATTATCTACTAATTTCACTAATTCATATTTAGAATACACTTCCTGCTACTTCAACAGGAAGTGTAAAACTTTAGAAATAGTATCAATTCAAGGAATCCTTAGTCTTTACACTTAGCTTAGCAGACCACATTTCCTGTAATATTCTCTGGAAGTAGCAACAAGTGTATGTAAAATTTGACAAAAAACTGCTTAATTGAAAACAGCAAGTACAATGCTTTGAATTAAAGTCTAAAACTTTACAAGATGTTTTTGATAAGCCGGCCTCTGGTGCAAGTGGTAGCATCTCAGACTTTCATCCAGAGGTCCTGGTCAGGCATGGCATTTTCACACACGCTACAAATCATTCATCTCATCCTCAGAAGCATGACTAATGGTGGACCCAGAGGTTGTTTTTAATAGAGTTATTATAATATTATATTCAGCACTCAGTAAATTTCTTATTACTCCTTAAAAATTTTAACAAAAAATATGAATGAGAAAATTAATAAGTATAATTGCTTTTATTACCAAAATTAAATTATTACCTTAAGACGCATGTAGTTAACCATTCATGTTACTATATCTGATTTTGTGTAAAACATGCTATTCAAGCAGTGTGCCATCAAAGATAGTATTGCCATGGAACTCTTCATGCAAAAAAACACCAGGAATTAGTGGTCTTCTGGTGATTGCAGATAGGACCTATAACAGTCACTAACAAGACCTGATGTCTGCAGAATACACACAATATTGAATACAATGAAACTGCCTTGACTGTGCACCACATCCTTTTGTACTGCATGTTATGTGGTGGCCTTGTCATAAATTTAAGTTGCTCAGAAACAATAATCAGGAAATTTTGTTTATTCATATAAATATTTTTTGTGTTGTGGTTTTTATGTTAGATTTTTAATCTTTCTGTTATCTGGGAATGGGCCCTAATGGTTTTATTATAACAATCTGTTATTAAAATTTAAAAAATGATAACTGCCCTCACTCTTCCTATATGCAACAATACACTTGCCATTTGAAAGCTTCTCTCACATTGGAATAGTTTCCTTAATTCTTCAAGTTGCTATGAGCTATTAATGGTTGATTTCAAATGCCTCACTGGAAGAAATCAAGGGGATTCAAGTCAAGCCAGGTCTGGTGAACTGCTGGCCATTCAATACCCACACATCAACCTACCCAATGATTTGGAAACTTTAGCAATTACATAACAAATAAATGCATTACTTGGAACTGTCATCAGTACATGAACTAAATCAATTATCCTGTAATTTTTACAGGGCATTAAACCATCATTTGAGTGATCTGAAAGTAGAATGTCAAAACATTTTTTTTTGTCTATTTATTTCACTTTCAGTAAGATTTTCACCCAGTTGTATGCATATTCTTTTTACACTTTCCAATTGAACATGACTTATTTTCTACACTTTCTCACCCGCCCCCCTTAATTGTCTGGTCCATCTACACTCTGTTCTGGGACAATACTGCAAAGTAAGTTTAAATTTGATCATTAATGGCAATCACCATGTTTTCATATTTGATATGGTGGTTACTAGCCAAACCCTCACTAAAGTAAATTCTCATTAGGATTGATACAGTAACAAATCCTGGCACACAATTTCTTCAATGAGAAAAAAACCAATGTAAATTCAGTTTGTTAACACAGAAACTGAACATCTTGGGGATGGGATGTTAATTATTTGTAATTCAAGAATAACACATTCCACAACTAGCAGCATGGATTCATCACTCCAGACCAATGATGCAATTACACACCTGTCATTTTCAGTTTTTAAAATAAAATTTTCATGAACTGATGAATAAAGGCAACATTTAAATAAGCAAATAAAATAGATATTTTTAACAAACATATTGCAATCATTATACACCTTACATGAAAAAGGTTTAATCAATGCATACTCTTAATTTTGTGTCCAGGTAAAATAATATACAACCACTTGGCACTTAATTTACATGGTTGCGAAAAGTGAAACTTTTTGGTGAGACAAAATCAAAGATTAACTGGCCAAACCCATTATTATGTACAGTTGCAGAAAAGAATCTTACTTTCTGCTGTTAGAAATCTGTGACTTCTAACATCATGCGACTATTCTGATACACTATTAGGTTAACTGTCATGTGACCGTTTATGTTCTCCAAGTTTCTATGTTATGAGTGCCAAAAAAGGTTTTTACACATTTTACATCAATGACAGAAACCTTTCTGTAAACAGGTTCCATAAACTAAAAAGCAAGATATTTAATGATAATATATCAACATTTTCAGTAAAAAAAAGCCACATTTATCTAAATTGCACGATACAAACAAATAAAAACAAGGTTTTATGACAGAACATCAAAAATGGTGCCAAATTAATGCAATTTAATGTGGTTTTTATTTAATAATATTTTGAAAAAACAAAGTACTGCAAAATTGGTCCTACACAAAATTTATTTTTATTAAATGTGGCAAGACTGAAAATATCTTCCTTCAATTTATCTTTGGGCGATCAAAAACTGATTAACTAGGGACACACAAAAGAATGAATTGGGAAAGAAAATTGCATTAACAAAACTAGTACAGTTTGAATTTGACTGTCAAATTTATCTAAAGTAGATGTGCACGCAATTGTTAAATTTAAACCAAATTATTGGTTAAAAAAATTGGTTTAATCAGTTAATTCTTTGCGAGTTTATCAGCTTTGTTTCACCTTTTCATTTGTTTGTTTATAATATGTTTCCACAAGCATGAATGAATCTGGTATATTTTTACTTTATAAAATATAAGTAATACCTTAAGTTAGTTTTATTAATTTATCATGAGAAAGGAAAATGAAAAAAAATCCAATTCATTTATATTTGCATCATAAAAATTTATTCTTCAATAGAATTTTATTCAAATTTTCTTTGGCGTCTCAAATACAATATTTAATTTTAACAAAAATTCAATGTGAACTATTAAGGGAAAAACAAAAACTATCATTGCATAAAAATTTCTGAAATTTTTATGTATATATATAATCAATCCAGAAAACTTCTTAATTAAAACATTTTAAAATAGTGAATATTAAAATTATTACAACACTGAAATAACACCCAAACATTTGAGAAATTTTAATGTGCAATTTTTTATTATTAGACTTTACTCACAAGAAAAAAGTAAACTATTTTAAGAAAAGATTGATAACTTATAAACCTTCACTGTTTAACAAAATTAAGCACTATTACAAATTAAAAAAAAGAAACAATAAAAAATGCAAACCAAGTTAACTAAATACACAACATTCTAATTCTCATAAGGAATTTTCTTTAAAAAATAATGGATTTCTCCAATAAAGCAAATATAACAAATAAAAACATTGTATTTTCTATCCTAATAATAATACTGTATTACATATTAAGAAATGCACTATTACGGAAACTGACAGAAGAGTCTTATAAAATTAGACTGATTCATCCTTCTATGTATCATTCATATAATTCTTATAGTCCATACATTTTTCTATCACAATATTTAATATTCATTATTGTGATAAAAATTTAAAAAATATATAATAAAAAACAAAACAATAAATTATTCACCATCATCATATGTAGTATATAAAAAAAATAATGGTGTAAAATATTTACACTTTTGTACTATTAACAAAAAAGAAAAAAAAAAGAAATAAAAATATCTATCACATTCACAAGGGTCGCAAACCGATTCGATTTATTAATTAAACTACAATATATATATATATATTTTTTGTCATGGTAAAAAAAATTTCATAACAGCAATATCAAGCACTGCTACTTGCAGACTGGTAATATATATATATTATATATATTCTCTCCTATGTATAGAAGACTAATATACAATTAAAATACTTTTAATCAAATAACAGCCTGAAAAAATCTATTATTTCCGATGTCTAAAATTACACTTTTACAATACTGCGATTGCACTTAATTACTATGATACTCAAAACGCCTTTTTTCCAATGAGAAAGGTTGGCGGAGATTTTTTTTATTTCTCCAAGATTATAATGAACCATTTATACTTATCCTAACTATAATTAATATTAAACTATCTAATTAAATTTATCTATGTTAAAACATTGCAAATAAATAAATGACTCTGGACATGAGCAAGGATTAAAAATGTATTTACCATTTTATTAATCAATTAATATAATTAACAGATACACACTATGCTCACATCTTTAATTTTTATTAATAAAATAATTAAAAAAATTAATAAATAAAAAACACATACAAAATCTCACTCTTAATTTCCACAGATTTCATTATCACTTACTCAACTTGAACTCCTGCAATTTATTAATAAATTAAGGCAGAAGTTATCAATTAATTTATTTATTAATTAATAAAAAATAGTCTATTCATTACTTATCAAGAATATCAGTCTTTGAGGAAAAATATCACATATTACAGTATTCAGACACACAAATATACAAAAAAGATCAAAACTTGTTAAATTTGTATCAAAATACTGTGGGTATGTAATTATTTATTTGTTAGTGTACGTATGGTTGGTTCTAACCCGACCTTTCTCTTGGACATTCAATCTTAAGTTAAAAATTATCTCTACATAATACATATCACAGTTTAAGTGTAATTGAGGTCTTCTCGTTATGAACAAAATTTATAATAGTTCAACTAACTTAATATAATTTATACATTAATCATTATAATTATTATTATTAATAATTATTGAACTAACTATTTACACGACCCTTGAGGGTTGACAGATCATAATAAATAGAGGGTTAAGGAACATACTTTTGTAATTTTAACATGATACAGAAACCACTTACTTAACAATAAAGCGATTTCACTTAAGACTAAAGAGCGATCAGCAAAAAACAATACTGTATTCTTATAGTATAATATAACAAAAATTATCAAAGAACATTTCATTGGCACTGGAAGGAATGGTTATTAATGATGGTTAAGTATTACTGCAACTTTGACTAAAAACTGTTTTAGCAATAAATGAGACTATCACAAAGAAGGATTTTACATATCCCTTCCTTCTAGTATTATTTACATATCAATAATAAGAATAATACTTAACAAATAATATTAATACAACACCAGATTTGATCTGGCTCAATGTACATCTTACAAAAAAAAATTAAGAAAACTAAAAATCTTTTCCTTTCCAGCACCCTAATCTCATGTAAAAAAATTTGCTTCACACTTCTAAATATATGTGTATATATATAAAAATAAAAAAAAAATATATATATTAGCTCCCAACCCTCCCCCCTTCTGAATGTTTCGTGCATTTCAACAGCATACAGAACGAAATTTATTTAACTACAAAAACAATTATAGTTAAGTATACAACACTATAATATTACAAATACACATGTTAAAAATGAGATACTTAAAAATGTTGGAATGCGGCCTATAATTATAATTTTACACCACAAACATTGTGATTAAATTTTTTTGTATAGGGTAATGAACCCTAGTGCAAAACCCCAAACACCAAGATTAAATAATTATAACATTAATATTGTTTAAATGTATAATATATATTAAATCAAATCAACAAAAGATCATATAATATACACATTCTCTCACTAACTACTTTAGGAATAAAAACCACCTATAAAAAATTAAGATTCATGTAACAGAAACAATGGAAAAATATTTGTATAATAATGCATAAATGAATAAATGTTAATTACCATAAATTGTTAGAATGAAGAAAAGTGAACAATAATTTATTGCTGAACAGCCTGCATATTATAAGTATAAGGAGGCATTTGCTGAGGATAAGGAGTATAACCACTCTGATAAGCACAAGGATTGGTTTGAGGAGGGGAACGGCTCTGTTGGAAAAATTTATGGTTGATAATAGACTGTACTCCTGCATCTGAATTAGAAGGCACCATGAATGGAGGTGGAACAGAATACATCCCATTGCTTTCACTGTAGTTCTGTTGTCTTGTGTATCTCTGACTTTGATATCCATTATTGGTAGCAACATTGTTAGTGCGCACTGCAGAATTATGTCCCGGATTATTATAATTCCTTGACTGATTGTAGACTCCATTCTGATAACTTTGCTGTGGGCTACTCCCTCCACTGTATCCTGACTGCTCATACGAATTTTGCTGAGCTGTAGCATACACAGGTCTCTGAGTTTGATTATATACACGCTGTCCATTGTACCCCCCATAACCTCCTTGATAACCATTTTGATATGCACTGTGATTAGCAAATGCATTATGCTGTCCTTGATAGTGGTTATTCTTCTGATAATATACTTGCTGTTGTTGCTGTCCTTGACCTATGGACTGAACATTTTGAAATCTGTTTGGCTGACTTGGTTTAAATTCCTTAAATTCCTGAATGGTACCATTTTGGTTCCAAGTATTATTACCAGTTGGAGAACGTGGACTACCTCCAGCTACATTATTCTCTTTATTTTTATTCCAACGATTACGATCTGAAAAGAAAGAAATTAAAACTTATTAACCACATTAATAGAAAAAGTTTTCTTTAACAATAGTTTTTATAACCCCTACACCATTGAAGCAACTGCTTAAAGAAAAATCCATGAAATTGATATTTACATGTCTCTGACAAATGTGTTTTAATGTGTCAAAAGGTATGCTATCAAAAGATCCTAAAGAGTAGCGTGGTATCAGGATACACAATATTATAGGGTCAATCCATTTGAATGACCCAAGGGTGGTTTTGTTTGACCTATTCAAAAACATTGAAACACCCTCTTGTTTCCTACATATCTCAGGACCTTAACTTTTTATTTAAGCAGTTAACCTGTGGTAGCAATTTTTGTTATGGTTTGCACACCTATTGTGATGCAAGGGTTTATGGAAAAAAATTCTAACTAAAAAACTATTGGTCCTGGAAGAATGAAACAAAAAGCAATTTAATCATATTTTCTCAAGGTAAAAAAAGGCTGGTCCAGTGGTTTATTTGCCTATTTCTCTTCTATGAAAAAATTACCAATAAAATTTTGTACATGTGAAATTTCACTTTTGGTAATTTTTTTAGAGAGCAGGGATGGCATACGCAATTTGAATTAATTTTTTTTTGTAGGTATATTTTGGCTTCAAATAAGTGTTGAAGACTAGTGATAATCTCAAATTTGCACATTTGCAAAAAAGTTACGTGTTTTTGTAGATGTTTATGGAAAATAAAAATAGTTTCTTGTGTATTGTACTAATAAAAATGTCCTCATGCAAAAACCTGTTAAAAGCAATACTATTTTGACTCACTAAATAAGTTCTCCAAGGGGGTTTCTTGTCTTCTTGGCACTTATTTGTTTATACTTATTATAGTTTAAATAACTTGTTTGAACCATTGAACTGCAGTGTTCTATAACAGCTGCTTGAAATCATTTCCAGTCAGGAAAATTCATGTTGCAAAATGCTCATTTATGCTTGCTGCCTCATTTAGTTTTACAGTTACAGACTGGTAACTGACAGCCAGTGACCCGTTCATATCTTTAGTGTCAAATTTCATCCTGTGTTTGGAAGTAATTAAATAATAAGTTTTACTGAATAATATTATTTTACAAATTTTAAAAATAATTGAATTTTTACATTATTTTCAAGTAATTTCACATAACAAAAGACTAATGTTCCATAGGAATTTATATGAAGTCATGAAACAGTATGGTACAGTGCCAAAAGAACATATAAAATTTGTGTATTTAGTGATGAAAACAATTTACTTTTTTACATGTTAATTAATATGTCACTTATGTTTGTAAATATCATGAAAAAACATTTTGTCAAAATTCAGTCATCTGTATAGTTCTGTTGTGACCCTTGAGAACTAAAAAAATTAAGACAAATGACATTAAAGCAATCTCGTAATGACACATTTTTCCAAATTTTATGAATTTAGTTCCTGGAAAAAGTCTCTTTTCAAAAGTATTTTTTCTCAGTAGAACTATATGAATGTGAAGACAAAGAGCAATACACTGTCCCCACATCACAATTGGATGCTGCTTGTAGCATTTTAGATGTCACCTCTATCAAAATTGAAAAAAAATTATGCACGAATCAAAGGCCTTCACTTGGACTACCTACAATGATGAGTCGTCTCAAACAATTTCAAGAGAATTATCAGAAGAAATATTACAGCTGTTGGTTAATCACACTAAATAATAACAAACTTTTATTTCTATAAAAAAAAAAACAACAGGCTATTTCATTGAAGAATAAAAATTTTGAATTTAAAAAAAGGTTTTTAAGAATTACTTAAAAAAGTGTTTAAAAACTTTAGTAGGGGTAAATATATCACTATTAATATTATTTTTGGTAAAACTACTACTAACATACACCTAAAAAAAACTATTCAAACCAAGTCATCCCTGACTCTTAAAAAATTTACTAAAAGTGAAATTACAGTTTATGTTCAACTTTATTGGTAATTTTCTCATAGAAAGGAGAGATAGGAAAATAAACCACTGGACCAATCTTTTACCTTGAGAAAATATGATTAAATTGCTTTTTGTTTCATCTTACAGGACAAATAGTCTTTTAGTTAAAGATTTTTTCATATACCCTTCCTTACAATCACAAAAATAGATGTGCGCATTAAAAAAATAAAAAGTTTTAAGGCCCTGAAACATGTGGGAGTTTCAATTTTTTGGTTACGGTCAAGTAACCGCTCATGTTTTATTGACTCTAACTGACAAATTCTTTATATATTAAAAATGGGAAAAAAGGTGATAACATGTAAAGAAAATAGATAAAGTTTGTCATGGAAAAGACTGAAGGGAAGCACTGTAGTGTAGAAAAAACATGAGCAATAAACAGTAGCAGCGGGAAGAGATGAAGAGGCTTACCAGACTTGGTCAGTGGCAGAAAACAAATTTTAAATTAATTTATAATAAACAATTAAAACAAGAACAACCCAAATCAACTTTGATTGATATTAGCTGATAAAAGCAAATTAATTTTGCTCTTTTAATATTTATTATGATAAATGGAATTAGGAAAATTACATTTTAATTTAAATAATTTTTTTAGATTTAATTGTATTTCATTCACAAAAATATACAGTAATAATGGTTCATTATTATTCCTAGTAACTGCAGCTGTAGTGTAACCACCCGTGTTTCAAAAACACCACCACCCTAAGGAAGGTGCAAGTCATGCAAGGTAAATTTTATTTCTCCTTACTGTGAGCTAGGAACTCTGTATTCTCAAGCTTAGCAACTTGTAACAGTTGTATGTTCTTATGCACTAGTGCTACATCAGTATAAAACTGTGTACTGTGTTAACTGTAGTTTTCAAAGAACAATTGTGCGTTCATTATTGAGACTTATTGTGCGTATAAATCTTACTAAGAGTGAAAGACAAGTTTTGGAGAACATTTTCCAATTCTTCAGTTCCTATTAAGTCAACAATACTGCATTTAATACATTTAGTGAGACTGGGAATGAACATGATTAGAAAAGTACAGGTCGACCATCACGGTTACGAATAGAAGTTCTGGAGGATGTGAAAGAACGTTCTACTCTCTCACCCAGAAAATTACTCAAAACTTCACAGACTGAGCTTTCACTATCTTTCAGGACTACTAAAAAATTACAACTGCATCGGTGTCATTCAAAAACTAAAAGAAGTAGACGATGGAAAACATTTACAGTACTGTTGGTTTCGTTCTCTTGATGACAACTGAATTGAAATTTTGGCTCTGTTTATTTCAGCAATGAGACATGGTTTCATTTGGATGACTACATTAACAAGAAAAATGCTGAATATATAGAGCACTACGATTATACGTACGTAAAATTGGTGTTTGATCTCCTGGCACCATATAATAGGGCTTTTTATTTTTTATTGCAACTTAATTTAACAGTTAATTGCCATTCTAGATTTACTGGGACGAGAATGTTGATTCCAGCAGGACATGCCATCATACTGTTAATGAAACACTGGGTGTGGTATGAGAATATTTTGGCCAGTTTGGTATCAAAAGGGTTGTGGTCTTCAAGATCTCCAGATCTTACAACAGCAAACTTTTTTTAAAAGTGTAGTTTTTAAAAACAAGCCTTAAACACTTGAACTGAAGGCTAACACATCAAAAGTGAGATTTCAAACATTACTGAAAGTGGCTGCAAATGTTATGAAATGTGTACAAACCAGCACTAGGATATCACAGGAAAAAATAATTAAGGTTAAGGTTAATTTGAATATTGTATAAGTATTTCATTAACATTTTTGTATTAAATTCATGTTTTCAAACAAAGGAGTTGCGTTCTTTTTGAAATACCAGTTACAACTGTGATAAAAAGCCTAGACAATCACTCTTATTTGAACTTGTTTATATATAGCTACATTTTATTCCCCCTTTTATAATATTATTTACATGTTAAATTTTGTTAGAAAAATCCCTTTTAAAAGTAGCAATTTGTGATTCATTCATTTTCAATGTTCTCATGTAGTTTTATACGCATATTTTTTTCATCAACTGTTTAAAATTATGCATTTTATCTGAATGTTTATGTGGATTTAATACAGAAATCACTTAAAAGCCTGTAAATTAAACCCTTAACAGTATTTTGTTTCATTTACAAGGCTATTAGAATGATATCTAAACAGTTTCTATCATTACATAGAAATACTAACTCACAAATACTCCACTTTTATAATAAATAATTTCAATTTAAATAAAACTAACAGAACCAGCCACTAGTTAGTTAATAGTAGCAGTCATTAGAAAACTGTTTAGTTATTTTTAGAAGATTTATAACAGATTTTAGTATTATGTTATAACACGTCATTTAGTATTACATAAAATTATGAACCGTAATGATAATTTAATATGCAAGTTATCAAAGTATTCATGCTTTAGCTGCTTATCTTCATAATGAGAAAAATTAACAAATGGCATCTAATACAAATGATTACCTATGAATTTATAGTTAATAACCTAAAACTTGTATAAATTTTATTAAATCATATTCACAAGATGTAATCAAACTTGACCAACAAAACTTCAGGGGTATTTCGAAGTTAACTACCCCATCATTTTTTTTGTGAAATGCTACACTCCACAAAAAATGAGACTAAACCTAGGGTACAGCAGCATGCTGAAAAAAGATCAATTCTTACTCAAGGAAAAAATTTTAGTATACTTACTGTTAAAATTGTTCTTTGCAAGCGCTGCTAGCTCACTCAGTTTTGGGTTTATATCTTGATTTGCTTCACTAAGAACAGAGATCAATTCCTTTGCTTGCCGTTGG
The DNA here is from genome assembly GCF_047948215.1 of Lycorma delicatula. Lineage (NCBI taxonomy): Eukaryota > Metazoa > Arthropoda > Insecta > Hemiptera > Fulgoridae > Lycorma > Lycorma delicatula. Next base: position 90,899,840 of record NC_134460.1, read on the forward strand.
TTATTTGCTGTAAAAAAGGTATAAGCTGTACCAGCCTGTTGGCAACGACCTGTACGTCCAATACGGTGTATATAGTCTTCTGAAGTATTAGGGTAATCAAAATTAATGACAAACTTTACATCTTCCACATCTAAAAATCAAACAAATTATGTGATGAAATCAGATGTAGGTATAACTTAATTTTATTACAGTACTTTTACTGTTTAACAAACTTCTTATACTAACTGCTGCTATTGCTCCCAAATAATTTTGTATAGACGCTTTAAATATATGCAATTTACAGTTCTTTGTTCAATTTCATTAATATCAGAGAAATATTTGTTTTTAGAGAAACGTTTAATGAGCATTAACAGATAAGTAATCCTGTTAACACATCCTTAATTTGAATTGTATTTAAAGTAACTACTCACCCAAACCACGTGCTGCAACATCAGTTGCCACCAGGATTGCACTTTTGCCATTGCGAAATTCTGTAACAGAATAATGTTAAAATTAGCAATCTGTCAAAAGAACATATATCATCAAAGCCAAGAATACAATCCACCACAAATACTCATACATTTTAAGAAATTGTAACTAATATTTTCATACTCAGTTTCTGAATTTACTTATCACTGACTATTCATTATACTAAGTATCTGCAATATCTTAATCACCCTTAAAGTATGTCAAACAGTAAGGAAACAAAAAAAAAACAAAAAAATTTTACCTTCCAGGAAGTAAATTATTAAATAAATTTACTATTGATAAGTTGTTTGCAACAAAATATCCATGTGGAAATTCTATCTCAATGAACCTATTGTCATGAACCTTTGAGTTCCTGGGATCTTGTAGATCCCAGATCTACAGATCTGGGATCTACAAGATCCCAGATCTACTTGATCTGTAGATTCAACAGAAAATTGCACTTAGTAAATTTAGCAATACAGAAGAAAAATGCTGACAGCTGTATACAATTTTGAAGCAAGAATAATCTTTGTTACAATGGAAAAAGGTTGTTTTAAGTTTTACTTTAAATGTAAGAGTGAGAACTGAACAAGAGAAATTTCAATCAACTTTTATGAGACTCCTGACACTATTGATTTTCACATTTTTAAAATTAATTGAAGTGGAAGCCTCTTAACATTTTTCTGAAGCAATCAATCTCTTAAAATTTGTTTTATGTTATGTACATTCAAAACTTAATAAAACTGATTTTACGTTTACAAAAAACAAATATACTTGTATTTTATGACAGAATTAGCTACTGTAAGAAAACCTGTAAAAGCAAGTCTATTGCTTTGACCATTTGAACTACTTTTAATGAAAATATTATTTTGTCCAACTCATGGAACCAGCAGCAGAACTGATTATAAATCAGTTTTAAAGCGATAACGTGGCTGGGAAATGTTAAGTCCAATAAGACCTCATCTATCAATCAGGAGAAATGTTTTAAACTAAAATTTAACCATAAATTAGAACATAGCTTGTTTTTCTATCCAACAAAAAGCATTCTTTTTTTGTAACAAGCTCTTAGACCTTGTTTTCTTTTACAACATTATACATATGAAACTGAATCTTACTTTACACAGGATTTTCCTTTATGAAAAAGATACTAGCCGCACCACCTTTACATCTCAAAATTGCTTAAATTGACTTGAAGAGCTGTTACCTACCTTAACAGGGAAACGCACACTTGCATCTTATGATTTTTTTTGTATACTTGTATTCACTGGAAATAAAAATATTTGGTATTTTTAAAAATCTGAATTCTTAACCAGTTTTTGTATATAAAGAATTACTGACAACAGTCATGTGAAGATGCAATGTAGCTTATCGATTGACAGACATAGTTCATTATTTAATTTCATAGTTCTAAAAAAAAAGTTCATGTTAAGCAGTTTTTTCATAAAATAAAATCTGCATGTCTATCTTAAACTTTAAGAATGTTGTCCAAACTTTCTTAAACTTATTGAAATAACATCGACTTATCACTACATTTAATACATAGTTTTATCAGTACAACTGTTCATTTAGAATTTTTTCAACCTATTAATAAATAATTAACATCTAATAATTTCTTTATATTTACCTGATAATACATAATCTCTTTCAGGCTGAGACTTATCTCCATGAATACAAATAGCCGGCCACCTGTAAAATTCATTTTATTTTTACATTTATTCCGACTATAATAATGCAAAATTAATAATATTACAACAGTATAAAATGTATTAACATATGATGCAAACTTTCTTTGAATGGTGCAATTAATAGACACTACTTTTAGAATCTTCTAGTTATCTTTTAGCCTCAACACAGGCCACTGTTGAACAATTAACTGTATTAAAAGAATATACTAGAAATGCAAACAAGTGCAGACAGATACAAACCAGTGATACAAGTTTGCTATAAATATAAACATTACTCAGTAACAACACATAATACCTAGTTTCAAAAAAATGTGTATAATGGAAGCAAACACTAATTTGGCCTGCATTTAATTTAACAGAACCACAGAAATATAAATAATAATGCAACACCTACTGAGTAACTATATTCATAAGAGCAGAAAATGAAAGACCAGCCTTATGGCCACAATATTATTTTATCAATACATTTGTACCAAAGTATCCAAACTGAAACTTCTGTCAACATGTAAAACAAAAAGAATAACAGGCACGTTTACTTTTTTGTCCTTCTGATGTCTGATCAAAGATGTTTGTTATTAGATTCTGCTTTGGTATTTGAACTGGTGATAGATATGTGTGTACCTTCCGCCAGTGTATTTCTTTACAGACTAAGGTCGTTAACAATATCTGTATAAAAAGCTTTTAACGTTCATTGTTTGCCCATTTTCACAAAGAACCTACTCAGTACTTAGCGTTTGATTCAGATATGAATGGACCTCATACAAGGCCTTGTAAAGTTATAAAGAGTTTTGTTTTACAAGGCACTTGGTGACATTAATAACTGCTGGTGTAAATGCCCTGTAAAAAGCAAGTGTTTCCCCTAATCCTGCTTGTACTCTTTCAGGGCAGGGGCCGTAATCAGTATTTTCATAATTGGTTACACTTGAGTAAATGATCCAGCAGCAGCTAAGTGCAAAGAGCGACAGGATGAAAATCAGACCACCAGCTGCCACATTTGTGGACTTGCCCAACAATACCAGCATGTAAGTAGATAGATTAGCTTAGCCTATCTTATTTACTTAGGGACGCATTAACAAAGATGTTGATTATAGTCTGGAGAGTACGTGGAAAACCCAGGGGGGTTAGAAATGAAGATGTCACCAGGAAGGGTACAGGATGTTTCAGCCTCCTCCAATAACAAGACAAGCTGGTCAGGAAGGTATGTCCAACAGGTACCAAAAAGTAGTCAGGATTAGTGATTTTGTTAAGGCTGGGCCAGGGCTGGTAGTGCTGTTTGCTTGGTAGCACAACTTGAGGAGCTACATAAGCAGTTATTAGGGTTTCTTGAATGCCCTTCAAATGCCTCTGCAGCGGTTTGCAAACAAGTGATCTTGAGGCTTAATTATTTTAAGGCAATGTTCTCAACTCTGGCAGATGTATTTGAGGCATTTGCTTCAGAAATCTAATAGGTTGTAAAAGAGACAGTTTCCTTCTCGTGTTCATTGTGATAAGTCACAAAAGCGTGAAGTAGCTTAGGCTCCTACTTGTGTAAATTGCAGAATCTTGCCCAAGGACTGCAAGAATTTGGTCGAGTCGATAGTAAGGACTTGTTTTTAATAAAGCTGAGATTTTTAATATTTTAATGAATTTATTTCAGGCTGATGTGACTAATGAAACCTCTTTATCTGACAAGTCAGGAAGTAGCAGCTTTTTACTCTTGAATGTTTTATCTGTGGAAATTATAGAGGCAGACGTACATAAGGTAATTTGCAGTTCTGGTAGGAATAAAGGACCCCACCCCCACGGATTTGTGATTTGATGGAATCGCAATAGTGCTCCACAAAGGAGGTAAAAATGTTAGGAATATTTTGCCAAGAGCCAGTATCTCCTATTGTTATCTGTGATAACAATAGAACTTTTAGAACTGTTTTGCAAGAGGTGGTCCTTGTTATCTGGTATTAGTGCACAGATATCCTTGTGACTGAGCGTCAGTTATGATTCCAAGAGGGCAGGCCAACCTTTTACCTCTGGGTGCAAGTAAGGCCTATTTACTGAACAATTCAGTTTTGTTTATTGAAATGGGCCTAAATTAAGCCTCTAGTAATTGAATTACTTATTACAACAAAAATTACCCAACTACTTAATCTTAGATTAAAAATATCAGGATTTAAACTAAGAACCTTCTTACATTGAAGGCAGAGATGCTAAACTCTTTTCACTGAGGTCAAAATTAAAATGTCCTATCACCTAGTAGAAATTAAGCAGAATCCTAGTTACCATTTAAAAAAAAGAAAAAAATAATGAAAAAATTATCTGATTACCCTTCTTTCTTAATTGATTTGGTAATATCATCCACTTTCTTCTTTGTTTCCACAAAGATAATAGCTTTGAAACCACGTTCTTTCCCAATATCACGCAACAGCTTCATCAGCTTCTGCTCTTTCTCAGTATCCTGGCATACATCAACAATCTGTCTAATATTATGATTTGCTGCTAATTCTAAAGATCCAATGTTTACTTGGATGTAATCATTTAAGAAGTCTTCAGCTAATGCCTGCACCTCTTTTGGCCATGTAGCAGACCACATTAAAACCTGCCTATCAGGCTGAAATTTAAAACAATAAATATTATATAGATTACTCTTTCATAAATACAATACATTCAAAGTAAATTCTAAAAAGAATCTTAAAGTAAATGTTTAAAAAGCCCAGCAGATGCACAGGGTGGGGACCGATTCCTGGACTGTTTGAGGCAAAGTTAGGAATACAATCCACCATAAAAGTATCTATAAAATTTTCTAAATTGCTAACAGTGGTTAAAAACATACATGCAATTATTATTATGAAAATTATTGGCTGGAATATTTGCATCAGGAGAAATTTGACGTTTTAAAAACTGAACTTTTATCATAAAAACACATCACCATTGGATATCACATCATTATTGGATAAGTTAAATGCTACCAGAAACTTTACTAGATGTCATGACAAGACACAGGTACCCAAAATGACAAACAACCACTGCAAAAATCAAATAAAGATTATATTTTCTTCTTTTTCAACAGAACGTCTTAATATGAACCTGCAGTTTTTTTTAAAAAAAAAACCTCAATCACCTTGGAAAGTGGCCACTTTAAAGTCAAATTAAATAACTGCCATAATCTATTAACTTTAACATAAAAATATTATAGGAAGCTTACCAGAAGAAAGGAATGCGTTAAAGTTATGGCACGGCATTGCTCATTAGAGTACGGGGGTAATTGTGTGTGGTTGGTTTTAAATATTTTGTAATTCTTTGCTAGTAATTTTTTTTTGTCCACTTTATTATATTATTCATTCATTTTTTCTTGTTTAATTTATGGACTGCTTTTCATAAAATAAAGTTTTTTAAATTGCTAAAAAGTGATCTGGGGCCTTCAAGTAGAAAAAGTGCTAAGAAAAAATTACTTGCATTCCGATATAGAAGATTGTCTTGTCTGGACTGTGAAGATTAATTGATTATTAAGTGATCATTTAAATAATGAAGATTCATGTCAGTTAAATTAACAACTGAGCTAGAAATAAATGAAAATCTCTGATATTTCTCAAAATATTCTGCTTACAGAAAGAGATTGAAAACAGTCAATCTTAAAACTGACACTAGCCTACTGCCAACAGAAACTTCCAGAGGTTACCTACAGGATATATACATTAAAGCTGTCTGTTCTTCGTAAATTGAACAATTTAATCAAGCATTATACATATTCTCAACAAGATTTTTTTCTTAAATAAATAAATATAGCATAATCCTAATAAAAATAATGGTAATTTAATTATTTTTTAAGTGTTGTGAAGTAACTGAATATTATGTAAAGTAAAAAAGTTTGCGACTGATCTGGTCTCATCAACATCTCAGATCAAAATTCAGACAAAACTATTTGTAAAAAAAAAAAAAAACCATAATCAAGTGGGTTGTACCTTGTCCTATAATTTGCCATATTATATGGTTATTATATGTTTTATTACTATAATTATGTAGTTAATATGCGAGGCTCGATCCAGAAATAAGGTTCCCAAAGAGTTCCAGTCACACGAGATGGTGCGTGACTGTTCCTCCACTCTTGATTCTGCCCGGCCACGCCACTCAAGTCTTGGCTCAGCAGCTGTCCAAGATGAAGGTTCTACTTGTTGATTCTGCCAAGTGCAAGATTCATTCCGTAATTCGCTTTTTGCATGCCAAAGGGACTCCACTAGTGGATACTCATTGTAAACTGACAAGATGTGTTGGCAACAAGTGTTATGTTTATTCAACACGTCTGAAAAGGAGTTTAGTGCCGGTTGGAAGGAAATCGACGATGAAGAACAGAGTGGAAGACCGTCAGTTTTGGAGGGGGATATAAAGATGGTCCAAAACTAAGTGCTTCAAAGCAGGAAGATCACCATCTGTGAGTTTGTTGCTCGAATTGCTGGGAGTTCTTATGGTACAGTGGAAAGAGCTTTGACTGAAAAATTGGGGCATCACAAGTGTTGTGCTCTACAGGTACTGCGGCTATTGCCATCAGAACACAAGAGAAACGCCTTGACTATGTTCGCCAGTTTCTTCAAAAGTGTCAAGAAGATAAGGAAGGATTGTTAGACTCTACTGTTACGGGAGACGAAACGTGGGTGTTTCATTTCACTCCAGAAACGAAAAGATCCAAACAGTGCTGTCACTCAGGGTCACAGTCATGACCAGTGTTTTTTGTGATCGTAAGGGGATACTGCTGACAGATTTCATGCAACACTAAAACTCAGGTGAGCCATCTAGAATCACCAGAGGATAACTGATAGCCAGGGTAATGCTGCTTCACAATGCCCGAGCTCATGTCTCCCATCAAACCCAGGAACTTTTGACACACTTTGGGTGGACTGTCATGCTCCACCCACCTTACAGTCTGGACCTCGTGCTTAGTGATTATCACCTGTTCCCCAAATTAAAGGAACACTTGAGTGGCCAACGCTTCCGGAGTGATTAAATCAAAGAAGAGGTGAAACACTTCCTCAACAGATTGGCGACAAGAGTTCTATGACATTGGGATACAGAAATTGGAGCATCATCTACAAAAATGCGTCGAAAAAGATTGCGACAATGTAAGTTTCTATGAGAATAAACAATGCTGTCTATTTGTAAAATTGATGGGAACCTTATTTGTGGCTACCCTCATATTTATATATACTGTGTAAAGAATGTAACAAATCAACAGGTTTAATAATCAGTAACATAGCAAATGTGATATTTTAAAATCACCAAGACTTTTAGAGAGCAATTTTTAATTTTGCTCCCAACCTTAACTTATCAAAGTAAAATCTAACAAGGCTTACAGGTAAGCAAGTTATTTTATGGTTAAATAAAGTCCTAAAAAGAAAACTGAAATGCTCTAAGTGTAAGACACAGAACCAAATAAAAAAATTCATAAAAAAACTAGCAACAGGAGAAAAGCAACTAAAACTAAAGGAATATATTAAAAAAATGTACCAGGAACAACTAAGATAGCAACAATTGTTTTATAACCAAAAGAAATCTAAAAGAGGAGGAACAGAAGTATAGTATAACTAACGTTGTGGGTGTTAAGGGAAATAAGTATTTAAAGATCACAAACTTTATTAAAAAAAAGAAGTGGATGGCAGTAGGTATGCATAACAATGCCATACCCCATTACCACCACCTCTCTTAGTGTGCTCATATGTAACGCTCGAGGTTTGGATAGATTTTAAAGTAATTCAATGGCATTTAAATAAATGGAAGTAAATTAATGAATTCTTGTTTGGCTTCTCTAATTTCCGAATCTGTCTTTAAATTTTCATTTAAGCAATCATAAGAGATAGAGAATAAATGCTGCAAGGCATGACAAATTTTAAAATATCTATTGTATACAAAGTATGAATCACAAAGAATTCAGCTTCCGTACACATATTCTACATGACATTACCTATATTTTCCCCGTAGGCCAAAAACAGTTGGAAATTTTTTCAAAAATAATTTTTAGCATTTTTCCAGATTTTCTCAACAGGAAATGAATCATCAATCAAAACGCATAAGGTCTCATTTTAAAGTTTTGCAACTTTTGTATTGAATGTATTATCATTGCTCAAACTGTTACTTTATAAGTAAAAAACGAAAAAAGTATTTCTTTTTTCACAAAAACATTGTTTAAAATAATTGTTACACCTAGTTGCAAGTTTTCATCTACAAAACTTACTTCAAAATAGCCTGTATCAGTTTCCAGGCAGCAATTTTGTCATTATAAAAAGCCCTGCTGACTGAGTGGTGTTGAGTAATGCAGAGAGTGACATATTGTTCAACCACCACTTTCATTGGCAATTCATTTTTATGTGTAATATATGACATACAATTATGATTAACTGCAGATTATAACATAGTAGCTTAAACAAATATTTAATAATGTAATATTTAACTGAAGAAAATTAAAAAATAACGCCATGAAACTGATCCCTGTGGTAAAAATATAACTATGAAATGTAGAACAGAGAATTAACAAGAGTGCATTGACAAGACTTCATGCTGTCATGGTACAACATCCCTTTGACTATAATTAGTAGTGCCAACACTACTTTAGACTCCCCATGATAGAACTGCTGCCATCAAAGATTGATTTCATTAAGTTTGGTAAGCAATACATTACACAACTTAAATTTCCTAATAAAATTGTTTTCAAAGTACAGAATTTATTTCCATTAATAAAATATTTTAATTAATCCATGTTACATTTTAAAGTAAAAAGCACGTTTCACACAGGAAAAAATCTGAACAATTCACTTCTAGTTTTTATGGATGAAAACTTAAAAAAGGCTATAGGAATTACGTACTTATCATTCAATGTTTTAATATTAATATACATTGTTATGTAATTCCTTATAAATAACATAACTAGCAATTACTCTTCAGTAAGAAAAGAGAATTTATGATAGCAGTAGCTGTGAAATAAAGAAAATTGTGATATAAGACTATTCCCTATCAATACTTCACAGATAGATTTTCGTTAAATGAAATTATAATTTTAATTAACAACAGAATCTATTATAAATAATTAGAAATCTATTTGTCTTAAAAATTATTTCAGATTCTAAATAGAAAGAAATTCAGGCCAGTTGTCTGGATTCTTAATATGACAGCACCATACATTTAATCACACAAAAATCCTACATCACTTATACACATTCATAAACTTACTCTAATTTGTTCTATTATTTTTCTGATTTGTGGTTCAAATCCCATATCCAGCATCCTATCAGCTTCATCCAATACAAGATATGTACATCGCTTTAGATTGGTAGTACCTCGTTCTAAGAAATCAATAAGACGACCAGGTGTAGCAATAACAATTTCTACACCTCTTTCAAGGTCCTTAGCTTGAGGTCCTTTTGGAGCACCTCCAAATATACAAGTATTTCTGATAGCAGAAGTTGAGCCAAAATCTTGTGCAACACTTTGAATTTGTTGTGCAAGCTCCCGTGTAGGTGCAAGAATTAGCACAATAGGACCTTCACCTCTGTTTAAACGATTTTGATGTTTTATATGAACAGCTGCTGGCAAAATGTACTGTAAAAAGAAGACATAGCATCAGAATGTTTTAATGAAAGAAATATAGATGTAAACCACAATCTACACATTAGAGAAGTTAAAGTACGTATATTTCACTACTGATACTACAAAGTAATTTACTACTCTAAGGTTAAGTTTGGTTGCTACTGTGGTTGTTTTTCTTGTTGAGTATTAGGTTAGGTTGTAGCTGCAGTGGCGTTAATACGTAAGTACCGAAAATATATATATATATATGCACACATAATATTTCACTAGTTTTTCTGGATGAAAACTTAATAAAGGCTACAGAATTACATACTTATCTTTCAATGATGATTCCTTATGTTATATGAATTTTACAAATATTAAATACCAGGCTATTTATCTAAAATTATAAATTTTTCTTCAAGTATGTTAATTATCTTCAATTGCAAACATATTATCTTTATACTGCTACAATTTGTTAACATAATTCCTGATACACATCATGTTTGAAGCCAAAATAAAATTTATAATCAAGTATTTCTTAAGAAGGAACTGGTTGCTGCGCAGTTCAGATCAATGCTATCTTAACAACCTATTTTTTTAAGCATACTGCAACAATAATTAATACTTACTGCCAAAGTTTTTCCAGATCCTGTCTGTGCAATGCCAACCAGATCACGGCCACTTAATGCAATTGGCCATCCTTGAGCTTGAATGGCAGTAGGTTCTGAAAAACCCTGCTTTAAAATTTCATCCATTAAATAAGCTGGAAAATTTCCTTCTTTGAAGTACTGGCTTGGATTAGGTATATTATTGCCTTTGACAGTTATTTCCATCCTTGCTCTGTAATCGCATATTTCCTGGTCAGATCTAAAAAAAAAAGAAAAAAATGTATTAGAAAACAAAGAATATTTAATTTTACTGAACTCTTCTTATAATGAGCATGTGTAACTGAAATATTTCATGTAAGAGAAATCTTTTTTAACACAGTTCTAAGCTTTTGAAACATTTTAAAGTTAAAGTAATATATGCAAATGTTAAAATAAAGTTTTTAAATGTTCAATGTTACTGGTAATATCGTGTGTACATATTATAAAAATGCTTTATTATTTGTAAGTAAAGTGACCAAGAAAATGCAATTTTATAGTCAATGAAGTGTTATTAAAATAAAATAACAACTTGCACTATAATCAAAGAAACTCATCGCAACAAGAAACAAATGAAGCAACACATATATAATTCTACAAAAATGTTTTGTTTATATAAAAACAAAATCAGTTTCCACGAAAAAAACAAAAACTTACCAATGCAGTTAAAAAACAAAACAAGTAAGCAAATGTATGATAAATATATTAAAAAAAGGAAATTATAATAATGGATCTAATTGAAACACTAGATAAAAAATTACAAAAATAATTTTACAAAATCTAACGATTCAACCATAAATGTGCTATTTTTTTTTTCATTATACATTAACTAAATCCACAGGGGGTTCACTAAAAAGAAAAACATTTGTCAATAGTTGGTCCAGCATCAATAACCAGAGAAATGCAAAAATACTTTTTATAGGGCTAGATCAAAAGCACCCATAGCCTGTAAAGAAAGGTGTTAAAAGAGGAGATCCGATGCACAATTAGAGTAGTTTGTCTTGCAGAGGTCCAACTACCTAACTAAAAATAAATTATTTAGCTTATCCTATTACAAACAGCTATTACTAACTAAAAAAATTATTTAGCTTATCCTGTTACAAACAGCTATTCCAAACTAAAATCAACAAAATGTAAAACTCACACACACAACATATATATAAAGGTAAATGAATTTATTTGTAGAAGAATCCATAAAAATCTGATTTATTCAACAAGTGTTACAGTAACAAAATCATAAAATTACTTAACACTAAAAGTATATTTAAATTTACAAAATAGTTGTAGGGCAAAGCAAATTTTCACAATGCTAATTGGATGTAGAGGATACAATTCTTAAAAGATAGGAAATATTTGAATCAAAGGAAATTCTTGCACTGACAATATGTTTTGATAAATATTAATTGAATTTTCTTTACAATATTCTATTTTAATATTATATTGCTACTTTAAACAAAGCTAACAAACTGCATTGTGTATTGATAATTCTAAGCTATTGTTTCAAGCACTGTCTGCTGAAAGAAGGGATGATAAGCTGTAGCATTTAACCCATTTCATTTACCAATTTCATTTACACACTCCTGAATGAACTTTCCATGTATATAAAAGCAGGTAAATTATTTGTTATAATTATTATTCATTTACACATTTTAATTTTGCTAAATTTAGTTTGGAAATAAACATGTGAACATTCATTCCCAAGATTCAACCTTTTTAAATCTATTAATTTTTAGAAGAAAAAAAAACATTTAAATTTGTACATTTAAATTTATGAAAATTGTAATGTTTTTAAGAATTTAGAAAAACAATAACACATCTTTTAGGATTTTGATTATGTGTGTACAAAACATTTTAAGGCTCACGAACATAAGGAAAGCAAAATCGAAACTGATATAATTCTTTTTTTAAATGGGAGGGAGGGGAAATTGAAATGCTTAAAAAAAATAATTACCTATTTTGGACATCTTCATGAGGTTCGTAGAAATCTTTCTGGAAGGGCATTAATGAATTAACATCCCAGTGAGGCTTTTTAAGACTGTCTCCTGGCTGCTTTCCTTTAACTTTAGCGTTATTATTATTATTATTAGTGGTGCTAACATTAATGACACCATTGGTATAATCATGGTGTCCATTAGCGTTCTGATTCACCCAATATCTGTTTTTATACTGCTGCTGCAGCTGTTGTTCACCGCCATTTCCTCTGTATCTGCTCAGATAAACAAGCAACCAATTAGTCTAACTGGAAATAACATAGCAGCGTAGCACTAGTGACAATGAAATGTTAGAATAGAAACAGCAGCTGAGAATTAAGGGATAAATTAAATCAAGCGTTATTAGTGTAAAATTAATCTAACAACATAATCAATGAAGTTTTTTCACTTCAAGGAATAAAATGATTACTCCGTAGAACAAACTTTATAGTTTCCTTGACTATGAACATTTTTATTTGTCAATTCAATTACATAAAGATGTATAAACACTTCTGTCCACTGTGAATTAATTTAATCTTAGAACTAATAAAAATGAAAATTCAATGGGATTACTAAGGAATACTGGAGTGAAACTGAACAGAGATAGATTATTGTAATTGAAGTACTTCCTCAGGGCATTTTCTCTTTAGAAATCAATCGACAAAGTTCCAATATTTAAAGTAATTTCACTGCAAGCTTCTGATGTTAAAGATGATCAGATTTTTCATGTCAACTCTTCCTTCCTTACACAAGTTTTTAATGGCTACAACCATAAATGGCTGATCATCATCTACAATTTATTCAACCTTTTTAAAAAAATCCTATGCTAACTCCATCCACACAGTATTGAAGGACACTGAAAATATTACAAAATACTATTTCCACATAGGTACTGTTAATGTTGTAAGAGATTGGTCGATTAACAGTAAAGAACTTAAATTCTTAAAAACTTGAAATTGTTCTTGTTAATACACTTATGTTATGTTAATTAGTTCACATTTTATAGCAATTTAAAGAATAAATTTTGTAAATGTGTAACTTATGACAAAACAAATGTTAAAAATGTTCTATGCTTTGCAATGATGGGTATGCAGTTTTGAATGTTTATTTCCAATAAATTTACTGATAAATAAGTTTTATTGTCAAGTGCATGAGGGTTTAATTTTTTTCAAAAAGCTAAAAAAAAATTAGGGAGGAAAGAGGTCTGGAGAGATTCAGGAGGGTTATAAATGCAAGAAATTAACTACTGCATAATACTCATTGGGATGCTGCATTCAATAATTTATTGGTTCATTTAATATCAATACCCTCAACAAAAAAAAATTTCCTATGAAAAAACACAAACCACAAATGATATTTATGCATGGTTACACAGTTCCCCAAATTCAGAAAAAAATTGATTCTACACACACACACTTAGGTAGAAAACCATGCTTTAACAATAAAAGACAACTCTCTCAAATACTCACTCATATAATTTCAAACAAAAAATGATAAATTTTATGCACTATTTTTACTTGCTGGGATCTTGAAATATATGCAAAGCCAAATTTGATTCGGATGAAGCTTCCGCAGTTTTATCACTTTTTGAACACCCATGATATTACCGTGGTCTACAAAATATCAGATCTGATTTCCAGGACTTTCAAATGCTTTACCGATACACAACTCAGTCAAAATATATGATAAATTGAGTGAATGTGATCAGACTTCTTGAAAACTTAAATCATTTTACTCTTATTGACACCCCTAATGTAAAAATCATCCTAGACTATTAAAAAATGATTCCAAAGTAACAAATATAAATTAAGTAACCTACTGTAACTGATCGGCTATTCAAGAGATCAGTAGTTGCAATTTCACTTAACACTTTCTTGAATGTAAGAAAACAATATAATTGATTTAATAAATATATTTTTATAACAGAAAGAACGCCACACACATCAGACTCCTTTATAATATTGAATTCTAAATGCATAAAAAATATTCTCCAAATATAATCTGTACATTCTACATATTCAGTAGGCAGCTTTCTAATTGGGTAGATGCTACAATCTGTGAAGCAAATATACGTGTCTCTTGTTGAATGTTTGGACTTATACATGGATGTGGCTAGAAGACTGTAACAAAAAGCTGGTTTCTGGCAAGTCTCTGTATTAACAATTCCATAGGAAAAAAACTATACACTGTCTTGACACTGCTTATAACAAAGATTTTATAAACTGAAAAATATTAGGTAGAAACTTAACTTTTAACTAAGCACTTTCAAGTTGCAACTATCAGCAGATTGCATGCAAGCTATCAACAGAAGAAATTTAATTAAATTTTTTATAACAATGCACTTCTTTGTTGTTTTTTGTTTATTTTAATGTAAACCGACACCTATGTATAAGATGGAATGACAGCCATACAGTGTTATTACTACCACCATCACACTGTAATTTATTTTAAATATTCCATTCCTCTGAAATCATTCATTCATTCTTGTCATTTGTATGTTTATTTTTGTTTAGTGCTGTTGAAGTTACAAATAAAATTTTTTAGAAAAAAATAATTTTACAATTAAAAAGTATAACATTGTAAGCAATTGAAAACTGAATTGTTACTGCTAACAAATCTGCTGCTGCCGCTGCAGTCACAGCTAGCAGGCCAGTTGATGCAATATGCAACAATGATCTCATTCCAACCTTTACAGAGGTACATTTACACTTCTCCCAATAAAATGCAAATGCCGACACTAAACTGAATTAGGTCCAAAATTATTTTAGCGTAAGTTATTACTAGTAAAAATTTAGAAAACTTTGTTGATACACACAGTGGTGATGAATTTATAGACCAATTACAATGTCCTGTTGCAACTTCTGACACCTTTATTGCACAACTATGTGTTTATTACACTATCTGAACTTTTTGAGTCATAATTCACTGTTATTATTATTATATTGTTTTCACTTTTATTTTTTGTTAGCAGTTATGGAACATTCTGACATAGCCGATGTGCACAATTAGAGCCAACGTTTTTGTCCAGTTCAATTCATTCTATCATAATTTTCCGTCGTTTTATATATATATATTTTTAGCAGTATCCTGCAGTGTTAGATAACACTACTAGTTGTTAGTTTAGTGTAAAATGGAAGGATTTTCATATTTATTAAGATTGTAATCAACTGACCCGGCTGTAATAGTAAAATGTTTATTTATGGTGTTCTGTGTAGTCGTGAGTATTAATTACTTATCACAAAATTCTATAAATATTACAGTATGCAAGTGTATAATAATATAAATATTTTGTGTGTAAGTAAAATTATACACTAATTACGTAAATATTTTGTATATAAGTGCAACTAAAATTCTGCAAATATGTCATATGTTTGAATGTTTCCTTAGTTATTAAGCCTGCTATTATCAAAAACCCTGTTCATAGAAAACACAATTCAGTTTTACATTTTCACATTGAATATATATCAAAAGATATTTGTTATTAAAAAAAAACCTGAAGACACTGAAGTATTGTAAATAAATAATTTAGCACACAAGAGACATTTTGAAGAATCAAGCAGTATTACAATTTATGAAGTATTTCCTACACAATTTTGAACATCTGGCTAAATCTCAAATTTTCATTATAATGAAAAATTAATATATATATATATATATATATATATATACACATTTTAAACAACTGCTCCCCCATAAAAAAAAACACCTCTTTAATATGATAATTAAAGCATGAGGGTGATAATTTTGTATAGTATTTTTTTTTAAATTTATTGAAATTATATATATATATATATATACACACACAAGGTGTGACTATTAAATAAAAAGACTAATGCTGCAACAGAAGCATTCGTACGTGCTACCAGCTCGTAGCGTGAAGTCTTCTTTTTCGATTGTCGCCAATCCAGTTTCTATAGACATATTAATCTGGCCATGGCCTTTGTTTGGATGTGTTTTTTGTTTTCCTAAAAAAATGATAAGCGTTTTATCAGAGCAAAGAACTGTTGCGAAATTTCATATGAAACTTGGAAAAACCACTACTGAAAATAATATTCTATTAAAAAAAAAGTGTATGGCAATGGATGTTTATTATATGCGCAGATTTTTTAGCGTTTCCAAAATGGTCAATAGAAGACTAAGATGATGTTCGTCCAGGTCACCCTTTCACGTCAAACATGGATAAATATATTGAAAAACTGTATTCTGATCCAATCTGACAACCAGTTAACTAACCGTGTGATTGCTGAAACTGGAATTGACAAAATGCATAAGGCAAATTTTACATAAATTCTCACAATTGAACAAAAAGAAGCTTGTGAAAATGTTTGTTCTGACACTTTGAATGCCACTGAAAATGACCTAAACTTCTTGGAAAGAGCGATAACATGTGATAAAGCTTGGTTTGTCACTTTTGATTCAGAAACTAAGCATCAATCCATGAACTGGAAGGCCCCATCTTCACAAAGCTAAAAATACTCAAATAAGCAAATAAAAATTCATAGCAATGATGATCGTTTTTCTCGATAATCATGGAACTGTGTCTTCATAGAGTTCCTCAAGGTCAAACTATTAATCAATGTAGTAACATTGATTACCTTGAGGTCCTTGCCCAACTATAGTGATAAAACTCAAATTGTGGAAGAACAAGCCACGGGTTCATCAGGACAACACACAGACTCCATTGTATTGTCTGTCAAGACATTTCTAACAAAGTATAACATCCCAGTGTTAGACCATCCGCCCGACCTGGCACCATGTGACTTATCTGTTCCCAAAGGTCAAATCTGCTGTAAAAGTAACAAGATTTCAGTTTGTAGAAGCTGTGAAAAAAACACTGGCACGCCTCATGAAAGAGCTAATAGAAGACTTCCAGCAGTTTTGAACAATGGAAAATTTGCATACAGCGTTGTAGGGATAGAGGAGGGGTGTATATTGAAGAGGGCAATAACTATATGTATAAAATTAAAATATTTTACAGCATTAGCATTATTTAATACTTGCACCTCATATATATTTATAAAAATAAATGTCTTTATAATTTTAGAAAAATATATATTTATTAATGTCTGATACTAACACTAGGATTGCAATTCAGAATCAAACATCTAAATTGGTTCAGCCGCTGAGCTGCATATGAGTTCCTGCACTTAAAATGTGCTCCTAAAATTACTGATGGGCAATTACAATTACTAAGTTTCACAAAAACTATTTATACTTTTTAAATTCAGTGCCAAACATTCGTGATGAAAAAAATGTTTAGTCTATATCTTCATTTTGGAGGGGGAAGTTTTGGTACCACCAAAGGTTTTTTTAAATATATATATATGTATATACAGCCTATGACACTCCCAGTATGTAACCAATGTGGAGTCTTACATCTAAATCAGTAACAATTGAGCTGCTATGGTAGACCAAAAAAACATATAATACATTATACTCCTTTTTTGGCACAAAGACAACTTTGTACATATGAGATACAAGTTTCCAAATTGTTTAGAATCAAGTGTTGAGATGAAAGTTATTCCAAACTAATCTGATAATTTTTTCAATTTTTTAAAATTTAACCTTTTGACCATGAACTATCAATTTGGTGAAATTTCACGTCAAAATGACATTTGTACTGATCAGATGTTTAGCTGTCACGGCAGACCATTTATGTTTAAATATGTTTATGATGTTTTGTGTTCTTAATTACACAAAACTCTCCAAAGCACAAAGATGTATAAAGGGATTTTTTTGGCTATATGAATTTCACTAACTCATTCAACAATTATTTTGTTGATCAAATTCTACTACTATTTGAGTATAATCTTCAAAATAAAGAACAGTTTATCTTTAATACAGGTATTGGTTTCAACCATAGATAAACTTTAGATACTTCTGAACAAACACACACACCAAGTATTTTAATTGTGTTTACTTTTTAAAATTTTTCTAAATCTGTTAAAACAACTGTCTTAAGGATTTTGAATTTTCACCACTTTTATAAGCAATATAGATAATTTACATCAAAGCAATTGTTTTTTTTTTTTTAGTAGCCAGAGACTACTGGTCAACAGTCAAAGAAAACAACCCTCTGAATGAAGTTTTTGTATTAGAGGCGACAAAGGATTTGAGAAATAAGATGTTACTTCAAAGACAAGAAATAAAGACTGCTATTAATTAAGCCCAGTTAAAATACAACTGCAGTTACAAATTTGTATATTAGAGTAAAATGTGCTCACAGTTCAAATGCAAACTAAAGCTAACACCTCCAATGATATGACAACACATACTGTAATTTTATCTAACATCTATACATGTAAAAAAAAAAAAATTCTAATATTATTACCAGAGTGAAAGAGATAAATTTCTTACAATTCAAAATGCCAGTTAATTGAAAACAGTTACTTAATACAAAGTAGATAAAAAAATTACTTTTTTTAATTAAAATTTGGAAGGTTAATAGGAATAAAATTAAAGCATGATAATGGCAAAGTATGTGTGAGAGATTAAATAATCAAAATAGCCCATAAGTACACACTTGATTTTAAATAATTACGTATTGATTTTACATAATAATACTTAACATTAAGGCTTATTAAAAATAATTTACACAAAATTGAAAAAAAAATCTTTCCAGCATATGAAATTAATAAATAAAACAGCTATTGCTTTCACAACATTCACCTAATCTGCAAATTATGTTAACAGTTAACAAAATGTGCTTTTTTTTACAACTAAGAAAAATAGTTACAATTTAAAAGATAACATTTTAATACAAAAATACAGGCTACCTTATAAAAGAAAAAGGATTATTGGGTAAACAGTAAACAAAATTGAAAACTAGGTCTTTATTGCACCCCAGTTACAATCATCACAACACTAGTATTCCAATACGATAATGAGTATGATATATTACAGAAGATATTCATCTGGCAATAGATGAAAAGGCAATGTTATTGATATGGCATTTTTTTATTGTTTACATTAATAGATAAACGCACAGTAGAAAATGCAATCTAAACCTTTTTTTAAATTAAAGTACCTTTTTTATGAACTCTTTTGTGGAATAACTTTCAATTATAAAAAAAAACCCATAGAACATTCAATCATTTATAAATCATACATTTCCATAACGTTCACTCGAAGTGGTAAGTACTGTATGAGAAAAAAAATTTATAACTTGCAAATAACATTCCTAGAAACAGTTTTCATGTGATTTATACTTTCAACTCATATGTTCACATTAACAGAAATGACATTTTCATTTTTATTAAAAAAAAACAGATTTTAGCTGCCAGATGAAATTTGGAGGAATGCAATACAGAATAAATAAGGTGCTCTCCGTCCCAATGACTGCTAATAAAAACCTCTCTATCTGCACAGATACTTGCAAATTTAATAAATACAAAAAAAAGACATCAAAAATCTATTTTTATTCAAAACATACAAAAAAAATTTCATGTGATTATTTTTAATTCAACTGCACACGTGAAAATTAAAGCAATTAATATAAAAATTATAATTTTTCCTCTAGGAGCACTCTGCACTATTTCATCTTGAGCTAGATAGATATGAGTAATATAAAATATTACTTATTTATATATTATAAGTACTTATTTAATATAAAATTAACCCAGTATAGTAATCAAACATTTTGCTTTAATATCTGCTAAGTGCACATATATCATACATTTCAAAATTAATTTATTAGTATTTTGATGTATTAACTGAATATGCATAATGCTGACAGGAAATGCTTCTAATTTCTTATGGATTGTTAATTTTATAAATTGCAAATTGAAAATAATTACTTACTACCATTTATTGAAAAATCTATACTGTTACTAGTATTTACATAGGGATTTTCACTTTAATCGACCAAAATTAAACTGATCACAAGATGAATACAATACACATAAACCGTACATTAAAAAAAAAAAAACTTGTCGCCAACAAAAGTTAAAAGCTGGTCAACAGCTACACCCTATTACTAAATTTGCATTCATACATGTGCTGCGCTTTTAAGAATTAACAATATGCTACAGGTAGAGGTCTAGGCTGATGGCCCACATTATAAGACCTTCAGCACGTTCACAATAACTTTAAGGTACCTGAGAAAATTATATCATATCAAACTGTCTCTAATCAATTATAGTTGTTTTAATATAAATTACTGTCGGACCAATTCAACTTTTTTTCTTGAATACTAAAGTCGGAAATCTTAAGATTATTAACAAAATTAATAATCCATTAAAAAAAAAACTAGTTAAAAGTTTCTTCAGACAGAAATTTAAGGTGCCCATTTTAAACGGTTTACAAAAGACATAAATACATCGGGCCAACTACTAATTAAATTCCACGTAGCCTGAAATCAATAATTCCGATTAACTAGTCTGTGGTAGAAAAATGTTACGGAAACTCAAAAATTAGTTAGCTAAAAAAAAATAAAATAGAATAACGTCGTCTTTTTACACTAACATATAAAAGAAATTCATTTTAATTGTATAAACTAAATTATAGTGTATCTAATTATTCTACTTTAATAATCTTAAGTCAAGATGGTGGAAGAAAGCAATCCAGGTCAATAGCTAAATGGAAATTTTGGGTTTTATAATCCGAAACGGTTTGAACAAGTTAAAAACTTAAATAATACATTTGATACTACTATTGTTGCTAATAAAACCTACTTACACATTATTTTGATTGTAGTTATTGCTGTACATAGTACAGCTGGTTTAGTTCTCGAGTAAAAAACCTTTTCTAACAACCTCACTATGCCCTGAAACAAACCAGACAATTTAATCACAACAAAAATGATTTACAAAGCTATTATATAATACTAAAGTCTAAAGAACACTAGCTGTTGGAAAAAATTGAAATATTTACAAAAATAAAACCTGTTAAACGTAATCCTTTACCTTCACTAACCGGCAAACAAAGAGAAAATGGCAGACGAGAACAGCCAGGAGAAAGACCAGGTGAATGTGGCAAGAACCCTACAAAAACTGCGCATGCGATATAGATTTAAACAACCAATCACAAACTCCACTTTTCTGTTTCAATGCAACAACTAGAATGCGCTAAAATAGCTGCAATTTTAAAATATTACGTTATTTCCACGCATATCTAAGTAATTCATTTTATCATTCGAAGTATGCCTGTTAAACTTTAATTATGTGACCTTTAAAAATTATATATTTTTAAATTATATTATTATATTATATCTTGTAGTTTATAACTAGTAATTATTATTATTATTATTTTTGTAATTAATTAATGTAGTAGATACAGTTTTATATTTTCTGCTGATAATTTACCCTCATTTACTACCTGAAAAACAAATATCAAGTATAACTAATTCACAAAAAATTGATTTTTGAATTTTTTGCTATTAATATATTATGACGGAGTAGCACTTCTTTTATATCCAATCCAATATCAATAAGGCCGAGTTGTCAATCAATACTAACCTTGGAAATTGTAGCGTGAAATTTGTGTAGCCATAAATCAGCAATTTTTCTCTTAATTTTTGTTAAATTTCTTACAGAAGTCACTTCAATGTGAAAATAGGGAGCAACGAATTCGCATCATTTGATTTTTAATAGCTAAAGATTTGACAAGTATTTTCCCTTGAATTTCACCATGTTAAAAAACTGAATCCGTATTAATTTTTTTTTAATTAGAAAAATTTAACATTTAAATTATGTTCGAGGTAGATTAATATTGTGCTGGCGAACTTTCAAACATTTTGGGGAATATAAAATAATTACAGTATGCAAACATAATTTATACTATAAAATTCGATTTTTCCTCATTAATTAGGCTAGTATAAAAAAACCTACAAATTTAATTGACATTTGAAATAATTCTCGATATCAATTCGAAATTTGTTTGCAATGGACGCAATGTTCTGAAAACTTAAGAAATTATAAAATTCGATTCTATAGCTAGCAAAATTTCATCTTTCTTTTTCCGTTTAGCCTCCGGACCCACGGTAAGGTATTTATTTCTAAAGAAGATGAATGAGGATAATATGTATGAAAGTAAATGAATTGTAATGAGGAAATTGCAAAATTTCATCCAGTTCAATTCAATGCAATTTTGTTTTAATGCAATGATTCTTTTTTTATAAAACTATTTGTGATAAAACACAAATGCAATTTAACATGGAAAGATATTAAATCTTGAAAACTTAAGAGCAGCACTGAATAGCCACTATTTGAAGAAAAAAAAATTATTAGCTTGAGTTCATATGCTATTAGCATGAACTTAAAGAATCTAAGCAAACAGTAACTGAATATCTCTAAGATAACAATTAAATTGTTATTAAATACAGGAATATCACAATTGATTTTGCATTAAAACATTAACTTCTTAAAAACAGGTTAAGATATAATAAATCTTCCCAAAACTATAAGAAATCTGCAGCTATAATTTTCCTTTTGTTGAAGTAAATGTGCTATTAGTGTAAAAGTTTGGTTTTCATAAGAGACAATATCATTGCATAATTAAATTTCTTCTTCCTTAAAATACATTTTTTTGTATTACTGTTACCTGTGGCTTTGATTAATGAAAGGTATATTTTAAGTACATCAACTGCCATTCTATTTCCTAATGCCCTTCAGGAACACTC
This sequence comes from Lycorma delicatula, assembly GCF_047948215.1. NCBI lineage: Eukaryota > Metazoa > Arthropoda > Insecta > Hemiptera > Fulgoridae > Lycorma > Lycorma delicatula. The sequence continues at coordinate 90,922,731 of NC_134460.1, forward strand.
ATAGTTACTTTATTCTACATTAATTTTACTCTTTTTATTCAGCTTCATATCTAACTCCTTATTTCAATGTACAAATGAGATATCAGAATCATGATATTGACTGAATGTCTGTCATTGCCAGCTAGTTTCTCTTCACATACTACTTGCAGGACTAGTTTGTCATAAATAAATAATACTACCCATTTATAAGTAATGAACTGGTGTATAAATATGATAAAACCATATTTCATACACAATGAATTTGACCAGTCATGAGGGAGGACTACAGAATTCAACTAATAATAAAACTCTATTTGTTAGTAATCTCCTGCCCTTTCTTTTGATTTGTCTATGCTCTTAATAACTGACACACTTACTTATTGCTGTTTTATTTCCATCCCTTGGTAACAGATCAGGAATTGGGTAGGAATCTTTTAATTTTGCAATGTAGATGCTGACTAAGAAGTTTTTAAAAATAAACTCCTTGTTAAATTTGAAGTAAAAAGCAGCTTAGAAAATAATTTTCATTTGACACAATAAAGACAACTCATAAAAACAAAGCCATCACTTAATAGTCCACTGATAATGCTGTTTTTATTTTTTTTAAGGAAAAATTTAATTTGTTTTACTGTATAATATTTTTACTCTATATTTCACAAATAATTCTTATTAAAAAAAATTAAATAAAGAATCAAGAATATGAAATATTTCACTGCATTAAAAAAAAAAAACAATTGTGCTTGGTTCACAAAATAGTGTGGGTTGTACAATGATTTTGCCCTACAAGGTGTCCACTTTGATCTTTTTCTGTAATCATTGTATGTACTACTTGCTTACTGTACTTGCATTCACTATACTCTTAGATAAATGGTTTGGAAACATTTCATGAAAATATACAGTTTTTTGTAGTTTACTCTGTTTTATATCAAACATAATTTCTGTATAAATTATTTTTTTTTTACCTCCAGGACCATCGTTAGGTATTGCTTCAGAAGATGAGATGAATGAAAATTTTTGTAGCGTGTGTAGATGCCATGCCTGACTAGGATTAAAACCCTGGACCACCAGATGAAAGACCAAGACACTACTACTTGTGCCATGGAGGCCGGCAGTATAAATTAAGTTAGCCTAAGCAAAAGTTACTTTCTTTTAAATAAAATAACAAGATGCTTTAATAAACAAAAAATTTTAAATGATAGTTATCTAGTCTTAAACAAGATGATAACTAAAGCTGCAATTTCAATTTGATTACAGTATTGGCAGATTTCACAGACGCAGCTTATACATCAGATTCACTAATTACAGAGTGAGCAACATAAAACCAAACGCATAATGAAACTGCTACCCAATACTATTTATGAAAGACTCTCATACAACTAGTGCAACTAGTGGATATATATGTTACTACTGACTGTTGCTGCCATTTGTCAGGTGGTTAGATGTCAGTGCAGTAGTATTTATGTAAAATGACTTATTCAATCCAGGAGAGTATAGCTATAGCTGAGGCCTATATTCATTCTGGATTGTTTGAAGAATCATGTTAACTATTCGTAGAAAAATTTCCAATTGCCTGTATCCCAGTGAAGAGTAGTATACACAATTTAGTTAAAAAATGGCATACAACAGATTTGATTTCAAATGAAAAACAAAATAAATAACCTTCTGTTAGGACTTCACAGGCCATTGCCAATATTGAAAGGAGAATTATTGCCAATCTAAAATAATCACTATGCAAGTTATCCTAACAATCTGGTGTTAAATACACATCTTGTCATAAAATTCTTCATGAATTAAAATTGAAACCATATTGCGTTACAACTGAAGGAGATAGACAAACCAAAACAACTTGATTATTGCAACTGGCTTCTTGAATACATTGTTGATGGGCAAATAGATCCAATGTCATAGACAAGGCATGGTTTCATTTATTTGGCCATGTTAATTCGCAAAACACCAGGTACTGGATAGCAAGGAATCCTTATGAGATATTCGAGCATCCACTTCACGATGAGAAAATTGGTGTTTGGTCTGCCGTTTCCAGTAATTGCATAGTGAGACCAATATTTTTTGACTGGACTATCAAGACACAAGTTTACCTCACAATTTTTGAAGAATTCTATGTGGAATTAAATGATAATTAAAAAGATTGCAGCTTCTTCCAATAAGACGGAGCAACATGTCTGTCACACATCAAACATTTCACTGAATCAGATTCATGCAGCTTTCACAAATGAATGAGCTGTCAGTAGAGGATTGTGATCTCCATATTCCCCAGAATTGTCTACTTGCAATTTTTTCCTTTGAGGGTACTTAAAGGAGAGAGTTTATGCATCTAATCCCCACAATAGTGTAGAACTGAAGGTAAACATTCAACGAGAAATCAATGCACTGAGAAGAATGTTTTGCGTCAGATGATTCTCAATATGAACAGTCAAGCACAAACGTGCATCAATACCCAGGGTGGTCATTTTGAACATATTTTGTAACAAGGTAAATAAATGCAACATTTTAATTACATTTTATGTTTTTCTTATTTAATTTATTCGTGTCATTCATAAAATTTCATTCCAACATAACCTACCAATTCTGCAGCGGTTATGTTATGGGTTCAGTTTTATGTTGCTCACCCTGTATTAAAGTTTAAACTACTTTTCTATGTAGTTGCCAAATAAACTGAGACACTTTAAATATTTGTATCTCTTCTTCAAAAAATTTGTTGCCTAGTTTTTCAGTCAACTTCCTGGAGCCTCTCGTCAGCATCAAAGCACTTAGATGCCAGCCAGTTTTATGCAAGGGAACAACTTAATGACTCATTGCTAGATCAGGGCTGTTTGCAGGATAATCAAAAATGTCTCAAAAGTTCTTGAGTATGGTGAACTGCTTATTGTCATGGATGAAGAAAATTTCAGAAATCAACATGCCATATCATTTATTTTGGTTTGCTCTCCATAGTTTTTTTATGGTCTCACAATACACTTATATATTTATTGTAGTATCATGCTCTACGAAATCAACAAAGATTTCTACTTTTCTGTCCTAAAAAACTGTAGCTATCACTTCTCTTGCTAACAGTATTTTATGAAATTTTCATTGTTTATTTTTTGGAGTGTGTGACCTTACTCCATAGATTGTTAAAACTCTGTATTGGCAAAGGGCTGATTAGCGCAAATCAACTTTCGCTACCCGTTCTTTAGACATAACACTAGGCTGACCATATTCGTTTTTCATTTTCAACATCTGAGCGGCCATTTTTAAACATTATACACCACTGCCTCACTGCACCTTCACTCATTACATCGTTTAGTTCTCAATGGGTTTGTAATGTTTTGCCAAAATAAATCTAATAAAACCTATCTCATTTCACAAGTGGTGGAATTTTCTACAGCGACACACATTTTAAACTCTTGTAAAAAATCAACAAGACATGTCACAGTCCTTCCAATAGTTCACCTCAATTCATACTGAGTCTGGCTAGTAACAACCAGCAAGGTGACCTCACTACCACCTTTGCAAATAAAAGCAAAATGCAAGTTACTTTTTGCATAGCCCTTGTAAAATAATAAATATAGAATTCCTTTTAAAACAACTACAAGATGAAAAATGGAAATCTGAGTTCTAATTAAACTCAAATTATTCAGTGTTGTATTGGATTTGACACTAGTTTAGATTGGGTTTTGAAGGATACCTGAAGTTGTATGGTTTTCATCCTTTTCTATTTGTAATATTTTCATGTTGATTATTGTATGTATGAGTTGTTTAAAAAATATGGTCTATACTATGTTTTGTCAAATAATGTATATACTTTAATTTATTAATGGTATGTATTATTTTAATAACTAGTGTATTTTTTTAATGCAATTTTTTCTAAGGGTAGTTAATCTGAGTATTATAATTTAATGGTTTCATTTGTCTTATTCTGATTTTTATTCAGAGAACTTGGAAAGGAAATTACATTCAATGAATTCGACTAAATATTTCATTATGCTAGTTCTTTTGTGAAAGTGGAATCTTTCCTTAGTTTGTTCTTAATATCTAAAATTGGGATAATCATGATGATGATTATGAGTTACATACTGGACAATTTTGAAGAAGTGTCTTTGTGTTATACGATGGCTAAAAAATGTTTATACTAACTTTTTTTTATATTTGATGTTGAAAATGTTTCTATGAATTTTATAGTTCATGGGGAATTGTTTTTATTAACTGGTGTTGCATTGTGTAATTGCTAGATATAAACACACTGGATTACGTGATTTTTAAAGTTTTGAGCAATGACTTCCAAATATGGGTCACGGATGGCATTTGGTTTTGATTACTTCCATACTTAAGGAACAAGTTGTTGAGGGCAAATCTCTTGGTAGCCAGAGCTGCTTAACTTTCTGTGCAAGTTACAAAACTTCTTTCAAGCCTTTTTACAAGCAAAATATACTGTCAATTGGTAAAACCCTCTATGGTAGTAATAAAGTAACTAAATAAGTACTTGTACAGGAGTCAAAAGTAGCTTTGAGCAGAATAAAATACAAACTACTTAAAAAAATATTAACTTATAATATATAAAATTTTAATGAGTAATATTTTCTTTACAGGTTTGATAACAATGTTCAACAATCACTTCATAAAAGATAATCTTATACGAGATGTGGCTAAAAAATAAAAACTGGACTAATTGATCTACAAACAGCATGCATGTGAAGGTTAAATGGCACATGACCAAGTCATGCGACATCCTTCTCTCCATTCCTGCCCACCGAATTGACTGCGGACCCCTTAGTCGAGCTGTGGCCTTCTTTCGTATTGGATCTTGCATCTGCAGTCAGAAAAATGTTAAGCGTTTTAAAAGAGCAACGTGTTAAAGTGAAATTTCTTGTGCAACTTGGAAAATCCACCACAGAAACTCATTCTTTGTTAAAAGAAGTATATGCTGATGAATGTTCATCATGCATTCATGCTTTTCAGTGGTTTAAATGGGTTCTAAGAGGGATTAAATGTGATTGAAGATGACCATGTTTTTCGACATCCATGGGGTTGTGTATGTAAACTGAGTACCTGAAAGTAAAACTGTGAATCAGCAATACTACCTTGAGGGCTTAACTACTCTGGAAAAAAGTCATCGATTATTCATCAGGACAACGCCCCAACCCATACTGCATTGCCTGTCAAAAGGTTTTTGGCCAAGCATGGGATTCCTGTGTTGGAACATCCACTCTACTCACTGGATCTTGCCTTGTGTTATTTTTGTTCCGAAAGGTGAAAACACTGAAAGGAATGAGATTTGACAGTTGAAATTGTGAAACACAAAGCAAAAGAGACCATGAACATACTTTCTGAAAATGACTTGTAACACTGTTTTGACCAATGGAAAATTCGCATGGAGCAGTGTAAGGATCTTGAAGGAGAGTACATTAAAAGGAATAATGTTAAAATTGTGAAAAATAAAGGCTTTTATAGCATTATTTAAGTTTTTTTTTAGCTATACCTCGTATATTGTGATTGTTATTATGAAACTTGTAACTGACTTAATGAACTAGATATGCTTTGGATAACTAATAGGGAGAAATGATTCTCAGGATGCAGCTGTCTTAACAAGTAGCATACTTGATCATTGAGCATCTGTTACAAAATACTGTCGTAATCTAATGTTCACATGTTTTTCTTTTTGATGACAGTTCAGTATTACTTGATACAGTTTTGTCACAATTTTATCCTAACTTTTTTCCCAAGTTTTGATAATTTCCCTAATTTTCACTGTTTTGTTTGTTTAATGTCATCATCAAAAAAAATTAAGTGCGAGTTTGTCCATTCACAAGATTCTGGAAACATGTCAACAAATAAATAAGTTAATATGTATCAAAGGAGTTGCTTAGTCATACTTAACATATTTTGAACAGACAATATTTCATTTTTTTATATAAAATAACACTGATCTTAACTCCAAGATGTAGAACAGTCTTTGGTCCCTTAATCTGCTGATATATTGATTTTTTAAAAACATCAACTATTCATAGAAGATAGCACTGTATATATACAGAGATAATTACTTAAAAGGACAACAAATTCACAGTTCACACACCATTCACATAATAGATTGTAACTATTTAATTTTCAATATGGATAAAACTGTTACGTTCTGTTTCTCAGATAAACATAACATTAACTGTATGTATAGTAATGTTAACATTAGTATTTCTGTTATCCATAATGTAGAATTTCTGAGCATATTTTTCTCTGATAAATTTTTATAGAATAATTAAACTTATTTTATTTGGAACAAAATCAAACTATAGTGTTTTATTCTGTAGAGTCTGAATTAATAGATACAGTGAAACTTCCCTTAATAGACATTTCCCAATAATGGACTTCTATTAAAACCAGACACTTTTACATTCCCTGGCAGCTTTATACTGGTATTAATGGATTTAACACTTCTCAATAATGGACCTTCTAAACAATGAATGCGAACAATGAATTTACCTGTAAAAACTGTTCAATCAGTTCTGAAAAACAGACAGCAAAGTGACAACACTTCTTTCTTTTTCCTGTTTAGCCTCCGGTAACTACCGTTCAGATAATACTTCAGAGGATGAATGAGAATGATATGTATGAGTGTAAATGAAGTGTAGTCTTGTACATTCTCAGTTCAATCATTTCTGAGATGTGTGGTTAATTGAAACCCAACCACCAAAGAACACCAATAGTATTCAAGTCCGCGTAAAAATAACTGGCTTTACTAGGACTAGAACGCTGGAACTCTCGACTTCCAAATCAGCTGATTTGGGAAGACGCGTTCACCACTAGACCAACCTGGTGGGTTAGAGTGACAACACTGTAAAGTTACTAGTAAACACATGATTATATGAACAGCTGATTTATATTAGGTATTATATTTTTAGTTTATTGTTGTCTCGTGAGATGCAAACAAACTTTACATGAAACGAGTTTTTGTTGTGCATCACAAAAATGGGTGATGCTAATTATGATCAACGTTGTGCTATCAAGTTTTGTGTTAAACTCTGTGAGAATGCTACTGAAACTTTTTCAAAATTGAAAAGGGCATATGGAGATGACGTTGTCATGAGCCAAATTTTTAGGTGGTTTAAAGCATTTTCAGATTGGGAATCAGTTGTGGACAATCCACACTCTGTAAGACCGTTAACATCAAAAAGTGATGACAATGTTGAGCGAATCAGAGACTTATGGACTTATATGGTACAATCGGTGATTAACTGTCAGATGATTGCAGAATTGAATTTGAACCATAACACAGTCCATCAAATTTTTACAAATGAACTGGACATCATGCCGAATTGGTTCCAAAAAACCTCACTGTTGAACAGAAAAACAACAGAGTGGTAGTATGCTGCGATCTTCTAGGGCAAATTGAAACTGATCCTGATTTTCTAAAAAAATGTTATTACTATGAATCTTGGATATTTGAGTACGACCCAGAAATAAAATGCCAGAGCAAGGTGTGGGACATTTCAAACTCACCATGTCCCAAAAAAGTAAAAATGAGCAAATCAAAAATATGCTAATTTGTTTCTTCAATAGTAATGGCATTGTCTATAAGGAGTTTTTGCCTACAGGACAGACTGTAAATCAATATGTTTACAGAGAAATTCTTGAGACTGCAGAAAAGAGTTGCCCATATGAGACTAGCCATCAAAGACAACTGGATGCTTATCAAGACAATGCACTCTCAATTAATGAGTTTTTGGCAAAGAAAAACATTCCTGTAATTCCTCAACCACCTTATTCACCTTACTTGAGTCCCTGTGAGTTTTTCCTGTTTCCGACTTAAAACCTCAAAGGACACCATTTTGGAACAGTAAAAACAAAAAAAATGTAACCAACCATCTGAAGGATAGTCTTTTTCTGAGTTCCAACTCTGCTGTGAAGAGTAGGAAAAAACCATTTGAAGTGTGAGTGTTGTGTGGCTTCACAAGGGAACTATTTCAAAGGCAATAAAATCCATGTATAATTGGATTGTAAATAAAACGCTTTTCTGAACCAGTCTCATTACTTTATTTACAGACCTTGTATGGGTGAATTTTATTCAAGAAACATTTTAACTGTGATGAGAGTTATCTTTTTTCTGGGCTTTCCCCAGTAAAACAATGTTTTTAAAGAGGAAATATGTTTAGGGGGAAAGAAATCAAAAGAAAGAATGATTTATGTTGGCTATGTGTTTTTAGGGCATTAAAACATAAATTTATTAAAAACTGAATGCTATTAAAAAAAAAAATTTTGGATGACTAGGGAAATAATGATTTAAGTTTTATTGAAGAATGGGAAGGCAATGATAGGAAAGTCATACTATTCTTCGATAATGCAAAATACCTAATATTAGCTAAGAAAATGTAAAATTGATACTTCTTTCCCCAAATACTACTGCAGTATGTCATCAACTGCTTGATCAGGGAATCATTCAGAACCTTAAAATTCAATACATAAAAAAGGTGTTACAGTATTTACTGTTAACAATGAATGAAGTTATGGATGCTGATGAGCTTTCTAAAAGCATTAGTGTGCTGGATGCAGTTTTACGCATTCATATGGCAATAAAGCAGGTTACGACTATGACAGTAAGAAATTGTTTTATAAAAGCCAGTATTAAACGTCCACAAACTAACTTCTAACACTGAAAATGCTATTGAATCAAATAAAAATTCTGTGGTACAGAGTGAATTATAAGAACTTATTGAACCGTTTGGAAACTACAAAGAGCAACCAAACATAGACGACATGCTGAACACAGAGGAAGTATTGACTGACATCTGTGATCTTGCTGCTGCCTCAGACTTTATTACTTCCAAAATGTACGATGATGAACTCAAATTACAATCAAGAGTAAGCAAATGACAAAAGTTAGAAAATTAAAATGATATTTCTTAAAAAAACTACTATCCGAAGGTGTTATTTTACTATCAGAAGTGCAGTTGCTTATTGAAAAAAAATATGTATCAGGATTTAGTTCAAACTAAATAGACAGCTATTTTAAACCATTATGTATAAATAAATTGTACAAATCCAAATTTTTAATTTTGATTTTTTACTTTGTTTTTTGTACATGTGTTTTGATTTATATTCTTGTATCTTTAATATTTTGCAGCATACATTGGTTTTATTCAAATTTTTGTATAGCACAGTAATTTTACTCTCTATTTTATTTCAATTACAGCAGTACAGTATTATTATTTTTATTAAAGTATGAACATAGAGGAGTTTTATTTTCAGAAAATAAAAAAAAAACTTGAATTTTTAAAAAATTGTTTTAATTAGCAACTAACTTTTTTAAATGTAAATATGCAATACTGTTTTTTTTATTCAAAGTGTTTTTTTTTTCTGTACAATAACTAAACATAATACTGTATTCTCATTTTTCTGAATGGTGGATGCCTCTAAATAATGAATATATTGTTGTCCCAAGCTATGTCCGATACTGGAGAGGCTTTACTGTAATTATTATGCCCAAGTACGTTCCAATCTGAAATATAAAATTACCTTTCATGGGTTCTTTCAAAAAGCCCAAACAAGTTTTCAAGACATAAAAATGGGTCAATAAATTTGACATTGTTTAGAGGTCATCAATAAGGACTAAGCACATAAATTCTTAATAAAACAAATATTATACTTCATCCATGCATTTGTATTTTAAAGATACTTAAAAAAACGTACCCACACCTATCAAAACACTGATTCCAGAACTATCTCGCAGGAAAGGATTTTATACTTTTATTGACATTTTTAATAAATTAATAGTCTATTTAAAAAATTGTTTGATATATTTATTTCAAATAAAATTAAAACAATTTCATGATAAAACTGATGTTACTATTCCTAAATTGAAATTTTCTGCACCCTCAATTTATTGGGTAAAAATATGTGCTCGAATAATTTCAATAAGGATCAAATGAATTGAAATGTTTTTGCAGTCATTTTATTTATTTTGTTTACTCTTTCTTGCGAGTTATTTTTAATCATTAATCAAGATTTCAATAATTACTATTTATTTTATAATTAATTGTATATTTTATGATACACAAAATAATAAGGTATATGGTAATACTAAGGTATTATCATAGTCTTCTCTTGATCTATAGAAACAAAAGCTGGAGCAACTCCACTTAAGTGGAATGAATGAAGCCCAAATAGCTAAAATGATTAACTTAATTACTAAACATCTAATAATTAAATTAATGTCAAAATGTATCTGTTAATAACCGCTATAGATTCATTGGTGTACAATTTAATAAGCATGCATACGTACATTAAAAATGAATAAAATTTGAAGACAAATACAAATGAAATATTAATATTTACTTTAATCAAATAATACCTATTTAAACATACTTCAAAGCAACACATAAATAACGATTACATGACAAAAAAAATTCTCAATCTCTTTATTAATTTCTAATTTATTAACCACTACTCCAATAAATTTAATGTTCTGGAGCTTTTTGCTGTTCAAGATAAGGTGGCCAAATTGTAGCTCTGATGTCCTCTGCATAATCTGGAGCATACTGATACAATTCTTCATACGTCATTTGTTCAAATGGAATTGATGCTTTAATTTTCTCTATCTGTTGTTGATACTGGCTTATAGAATTCACAGATTCTGTTTTAAAAGCTGAAATACTTTGATCCTGTTAACATGAAAAATGATCAGACCTATTAATAATGCAACTACAAAGATAAAACTGTTTATATATCGTTATTTAAGGAAATTTATGGGTTAATACCAAATTTACACAAATGGAATTAAAATCCTATTCAACAAATTTATAAATTTTCATGGATAAAAACACAGTAATTTTCTTAACTTAAATAAGAGATTTAATTATAAGTAATAAATTAAATTTCAACTGTACAAACAATGAAAACATTAATGAACTTAATAAGTCATAGTTCATTAATGACGCTTCTCAACCAAAAACATAAAAATTGTTAGACCCTTCACTAGTTTTTAAAGCTTTTCACTTAGTGTAAGCACTGCAAATGGTAGCATATTTATTTTAAGTTCTAATTCTAGTATTATCACTCTGCAATGACTTAGTTCTAATAAATTGTAAATGGAGTTACATGAGCTTTTAGCAAATTCTAACATCATGCTCAAAAGTTTGACAACATTTAATATATATTCTTTAAAAACATATGTACACAATAACCAGTCAAATTAATTAAAAAAATACTCCAATGTTTTTTTTTCTTGAGGATAAAAATTTAGTCAAGTGTTATAGCTAAATTAATGAGAGATTAAAACAGATCTAACAGACCATGAAATAAAGATCAGATCAATAACCCTTGATAGTTAATAAAATTAAAAAAAATCTTAAAAAAATTATAAAATTAAGGAATTACACAGAAATATCTTCATTTTTGAACTGCAAAATCTGATTTCCCTTAGTGGCACATTGCGGATCTTGACCACAGAACATGATGGCTGGTTAGTCTTTTCTCATGGACAGTCATTCTACAAATAAGTAGATTGATAACTAATAATCATATTCATGTTTGATACAAAGAGTGAATAATCAAATATGAACTGTAATTTTTTTTAAATAAATTTATTGACTAATAATATACACAATTCATACAATCATCATTTCTCTTATATAGCCTCTTGCACTATCTAAAAACACTTTAGCCAACGATTTGGAAGCTTGTATATTCCTTGTTCATAAAAAGTTTGAGGACGAGACATCAATCAATTGCACATGCAATTTATTCCTTGTCGAAATCACTGTGTGCAGCCTGGTGTTGTCATGGAGAGGGATGACATCTCTGATGGGCATATCCCGTTTCAGTAGGTGGATTTTGTTGATTGTAGCAGCTAGCAATAGTAAGCTGCATTCACCGTACATTGATTGTGGGGAAAATCGACGAGCATAACGCCTGTGAGTTAAAAAAATTGTTGCAAGAACTTTTCTGGCTGACAGATGGGTTTTGGCCTTCACTGGGCAGCTCTCATTCTTCCTTAGCCACTCCTTACTTGACATTTTTTACTCTGGAGTGTAATGATGGACCCATGTCTCATCACATGTGATGATGCACCTTAAAAAAATTCTCTCACAGATCTCCAACCTGAACTGTTTTTGAATTTCGGTAAACAATCTAGAAACCCATATAGAACTAATTTTTCTAAAGCCAAGATGATCAGTGATAACGGATTGAGCATTTCCACAGCTGATACCCACTTCTGACGTGATTTCTTCAACAGTGAACTCTGGCGATCACCTTCAATAAGCTCTCGGATGTTGTCAGTTGTGAGACTTGACTTTCGGCGTTATGACTTTCGTTTTCTATGCTTTCTTGCCCGCCATTAAATTGTCTGGCCCATGTATACACTTGGTTCTGGGATAGTGTAGTGTCCCCAAACTGTATCTTTAAACAAGTTAAAATTTCTGTGGGTTTAACGCCTTCATTAATTAAAAACTTTATACACTGTGCAACAGATGATGGAACCTCTTGCTCACTCATGGCTATGTTGACGACAGAACAAAACAGAGGAGCTAACCAAGCAGGTTCCTCCCTAACACACTGAATATTAATCCCCCACTCTGCCATCCAGCTTGGAACTGCTTGCTGCATAGAATAGCAAAATTACAGTTTAAATTTGATTCATTCTCATATTAAAGCATGACATTACTTAAAATTAGGACAAATACTAAATAAAATAAATATATTCATATCTGATACTGATGCAAGTCTCCATTTCTTTAAAAGCCCTTAGAGACAATGGAGTATTTTTTCAGTTATTATATGTAGAGATAATCCACCAGGATGGTCTACAGGTGCACTCATCATAAAAAAATCAGCTTATTTTGAAGTCAATAGTACTAAGATTCAAATCGTAGTAAAGAGTTACTTTTTTATGGATTTGAATAGGATTGTGAATACAGGTGTTTTTTGGTGGTTGGATTTCAATTAACCACACATCTCAGAAATTGTCGACCTGAGACTGCACAAGTCTATATTTCATTTATATTCATACATATGTATCATCGTTATCCATTCTCTGAAGTATAATAACTTAACAGTGGTTCCAGAGGCTAAACAGACAAAAAAAGAGAGATCACATGTGGAGATAACTATATGAGGATCTTACTACTTTGACTAGCATTTCTACAACTGTTTGTTGAACACTGATCTGTCATTATCTTATGGGCTCTTTTCTTGAGTCTTTTTCAAGACAACCTTGTAGGTCGGTCTTGTGAAGAACCTTCATTAAGTTATAATTCCATATCTCAAATTACTTTAAAATAGAGGGAATGACATGCAAGTGTTTATGGTGATATGATCTTGCTGCTTTTGATAATATTAGTTCTACCAATAGCACTTATACTGCAGGTATTACATATTATATGTTTACTACTTCAGTTGTTTATATAAAGTAAACTACTCTATAGATATTTACATCTGTTAGTAGATAATAAAACTGCTGTTTTGGTACTGTAATTGAATAATTTTTCAGTAAAAATTCTTGAAAAATTTTAATTACGGTATTACTTTCCTAAGCCAATCAATCACTGTATTCAAATTATTAATTAAGAATTAGTTAAATGCAAATTAATTATAAAGATATTCCTGTTTCCTATGATATTAAGGATGTACACATAAAATTACAAAATTTACAAGAAATTTCAATATTAGCACAAAAATAATAAAAATAAATAAATTATTAACGAAGTAATATCATTATTTAAACTGCACAAGTCAAGATTACTTTACTTTGACAGTCACTACTATTTGTTTGAATAGAATATTTCTTAAGTATTTTTGCAACGTACAAAAGGCAAAATAATTAACAGTATTATCCTTCGCTACTAAAGGGCATTTGTATGTGTGCATCCCCCTTAGCTGAGAACATGTTTACGTGATCGAACATACTGCCCATCAAAAAATCACATGATTTTTTTTCTTAAATGTTTACAATATGTAAGAAGACGCAACATCTATAACAAATACAAAAGCAAACACCTAACTATAAGTAAGAAGAAGCAATACAAATAAGAGTAAAAAGAAAGATCATTCATGTTCTTTCTTTTTACTCTTATAACATGATTCAACATACTGCCCATAAAGAAATCATAAGATGTTTTCTTAAATGTTTATAAACAATAAATAATAATTATAAAATAAATTTTACTACCGTAATTCATTCATTCAATACTGGTTTGAAGCAGATCTTAAAACTACTTTTGATAAAAATAAATTGATGCTGAAAATATTATCGATTATCAATTTAGAATCGTATGTATGATTTTTTTTGGGCTTGTAGTTACAATTAAACATATACATATAGGCAAAACACGTGGGTCAAATCAAATTGTAAACAATAATAAAAATTAGAAGAATTTTGAATCATATATATTCTCCTTAATGATTTACTTATTTTGAAGCAAACTTCTCTTTTGTTATTGTGTCAAGGACGGTTAGTTTCATATTACAATAATTTGTTTCATAAACTGAATATAATACATAAATAATAAATTACTTTTATTTATATTTAAGCTTATATTTTTCATAGTGAATGAATTTGCATACGAATATTATGTATCTTGATAAAAGTGATGAGAATGTGCAATCTTTAAAAGATGCCTAAACTGATTATAAATCAAATTTAATTGGGAAGAGTTGCTGATAATTTTTAGCTTTTCCTTGATCAATTTTCATTACTCAAACAAAAAACATTTTTACACAAGAGGTAATCAGCTTTGGACACCAAATAATCCCATTCCAAGATGCCGCCTGCCAGGGCAAGCCACCCAGAGGGCTTGGTTGCAGAGGCGTGCTATAGACAGACCCTGCAGCTAGTAATTATGCATAAAATAGAATTACAGAATAAATAATAAACAACTGAACAGATGACAAGGATTGGATTAAATTTCATTAATAAAATAAAAAGTGACAAAAAATAATTGTGATATTCCTTTATATTATGTATAAATACAAATTATACTAATCACAATATTACTAATTATAAAATTACTTTTAAATATGTGTATATGCCAAATCCCACAACTATCATAACAACTGTTGGCAACCTGACATGAGTAAAAAGCTATGGTGAAAAATCTCATAGCATGTCATGCCAGGATGGTTAGGGAAAGTGAAGAAAGAAGTGGTTTCCTGTACTATTCACTAAGCCAAGTACAAAACTGCCTATTAGTATGTCAAGTTTAAAAAATGGAGGTGATATTCAGACCTACAAGTGACATGTTTTCATTTTATTCACTACAGGGACTCATGGTGGAGTGGTAGCGTTTCAACCTTTTATCCAGACGTTCCGGGTTCGAATCCCAGTTAGGCATTTTTCATACGCTACAAATTTTCATTTGCGGTAATGATCATAGAAATTGAGCCTATAAAAAACTACAAGACTACAGAGTATGAAGAACATCATTGCTGAAAGAGAAAGGAAATCTGACTGATAACCTCTTGTACCTCAACCTGCTTTACATATGCAAAAGCCATAGTGGGGCAGATAATATAAAACAGAAAATTAATGTACCTTTCTATAATGAAACAATGCTTTTAAAATATAACAAAAATGTAGAATAAAATAATTAATAACAAATGTAATTCTAATATTTATAACAACAGGTTTTTATGAAAGAAAGAGTGAATTTGAGAACAGAAATTTGACAAAATGGTTTTCAAGAAAATTTATAAGCATGAAAAAACAATAAACAAGTCAAATACCACTGATCACACAAGGCAAAATCAACATACAATTTAACAAGTATAGAAAATTATCAATGTTAGAAATAAATAGAACAAATTTAAATTCCTTACATTTGAATAAATAAAAGCCAGCGACCAAAATTAGAACACAGTTGACTTCAGGAAGTAATATATTAAAAAAGTATAATTTACATTTAAAAATATATTCAAATATGGTAACCTAACAATAGATTCATTATCTACCAACAGATTGTAATAATAGCAGCATAGTAGTTCCTTTATTTCAATATCTGAATGAGAAAATAAATATTTAAGAGATGTGATTAAAAAAATAAGAGAATTTTGGTTTTTATCAAAAATAATTTACTAATCTTTTATCTTGAGATTCCCACACTTATGCCAGCATTTCTTTCAATACTCAAAATTTGTAGAAAGCATTCTTTGGTATACCTTAATTTCATCTGAGATTTTTATTATTTTGTTTCCTTGCAAATTGTTGTTCTTTTAATATTCTCTTAATCTGTAGTAACAAGACAAATTGCAGAGTGCAAGGTGTGTGTAGAAAATACAGAAGCTGCGGTGTTATTTTTGGCTAAATAATCATTAATAATAGTGAAGTATGGGCTGCAGCAATATCATTGTTTAAAACAAGAATCTTTTGTCCACATTTGTTTGGTTTCATCTATCTACACCTTATGTAAATGGTGAAAGATTATTATGTAATAATATTTGTTGAATATTGTGGCATGAATTTGTAATAGACGACAATGCCACTGTAATCGAAAAAAAATAGTAAGAACAGCCTAAGCATTTGGTCAACTTGCCTTGCTTTTTCAGTTTTAATTCTTCTGGAAGGTTTCATTGGAATAATTGGACCTTTGTTTCAACATCATAACTATACACAAACATTTTGTCATCTACTATGACACATTTGAGTATGTCCGAGTCATCAGCAACTTCAGGAAACAGTAGTTCTGTGACATTGCTTTCATTGAAAATTCAACAGTTTTGGAATGAATTTTCTCGTTTCATAACCAAAATTGTTTTTCACATAAGCCGTAAGAAATTTCCAGTCTTCAGCAACTTTTTTTAATAATGATTTGACAATTATTGCTTACAATGTCCTTTATTTTGTCAATATTTTCATAGCCTGATGTCATGCTAGGATGCCCAACCCTTTTGTCATTTTCAATGTCTTCAATCCCTTCTTCAAACTGTTTGTACCACTCATAAACCAATGGTGTCAACAAAATATCCTCGCCAAAAGCATTTTCTAACATCTTTGCTGCACTTTGTGTCTTTTTTTAATACAAATCCTTTGTTCTATCATTTTCAAACAGAATAAATCACCACTGATAATAAAATATGGTCTAATTGCTTGGCCAAATTTGAAATATTCATTTAACATGGCTGAAAATATTGATATACATTAAAAACAATGCTGTTATCACGTGGAAAAAAGAAACTCAAATGAAAAACAGCACATAGAATTAAACAATTCTCATTATTTTATTATTATGTCTGTTTAGCTTTATTAATGTTTTTGGTTACTTTTAAAAAAATCCATTCTGAAGAAACAGATTTCAGTGAAATTACTTAATACAGATAGTCAACAAATTGTTTTTACTCGAAGTATTAATATTACTATTTTATTTTTTATACTAAATAACATTAATAAGACAAAAAATTTTTAAAAGATAAAAAATGAATTAAAAGTTTACATAAACTTGGATGTAAAAAAATAACTAATAAGATTAAAAAAAATTTAATACTATTTATTTCATTATGGTATGGGAAAGACAATAGCACACAGATTTTTAAGATTAATTATATATTATTTAGTTATTAATATTATTATTATTTTCAGTAGCAGTAATTATCTAAGCTCTTTAAATTCAGGAGTTGTATAGAAATAACTTTACAACAAATTATTAACTCACAAGTTCAACTGCCAATTTGTCCAAATCTGCCAATTGAGAATCAGTGCTTGGAACTGGAATTTTAACATCCTTATATTTTTTTCTGAAATCTTCAACTAATCCTGGTACTGGAACTGTGTTCACATAATATTCCCAATCAATTGCTGGGGGAGCTGGAGGATTAGCAGTCATTCTGGAAAAAAAAAATAATATGATGACAATTAAAATACAAACAGCTATAGCTGCAGTTATAATAATCCAAATTTTTAAGCTGGATTGAATAAATAAACGAAACGAATAGATGCATTTTAATGGATTACAAGTATCTGCTTACGTTTTTTTAGAGTAAATTTAAAGCAGAGATTAGTGGTTAATACAAAAGCTGCAATGAAACTTAGTTTTTAAAATAATCACTATACACAATACACCAAAGAACATGGTGCGGTTTGACAAGAATATTGAGAGACTATCAAATGTAAAATCTTCTTACAAATACAATTTATTAGCTAAAGACATATAAATAATAATGGCAATATGTTATGTATAACATACAAAATAGTAATTCAAGTAAAAAGGACAAGATTTGTTTAATGACAGTTAAATTATAAAAATCAGAATGCAGCCCAATTTACTAAAAATGTTAAATACCACTAAAACCTAATGTTGCATTAATAACAAGATAACACTAGAAAAATCAAAATTTTATACAATTCAATTTTTGCAAGTATCACTACTTTTACTGTTTATAAAAGAACTAATGTGCACTTTATGAATGATTATAATACTGTCACTTTCACTACTGTTTACCAATAATTCACTAAATGACTTCTTGTATTCATCTACTGTCCACAAAGGAATGCTTGTGACATACTCTTCATTCATTACAAAACACTTCTGTTATAGCTGTCACTGCAAACATGTCAAACATGAGCTTACAAAACTACTCACTGTTGTTGTTTGTTATCACGACTGCGCTGAACACAGCCTCGTCAAACAAATCCCAGACTGCTGGTCCCCTGCTGTATTTACACTTTTTGGCTTGCAGAACAAGCACCAGACTCATCCTTTTAATTGTTAAAGCATAATAATTTTCATTGTACATGCCCTTATGTGTTTTCTATAAATTTTTTCCGTGGTCTGGTAATCCTTCTGGTCAAACAAGAGCTTTTGGAGGTGCCGTTGTCATTATTACAAAAAACAGATTGTTAAATGGACCTGTTACTCTGAGAAAAGTATCTTTTAGTTCCTTCTAGAGTCTTCTTTTCATTTTTTTCTATCTTCCTTCTTAATTGGAAGAAATGTGTTAGTTATACTAGTCTAGAGAACTTTACTTAGCACTCTTTAACCTTTTTAGCTAACAGAACCAGTTTATTAATTACCAATCTATCTTTACTTCACATACATTTAAGATGTTACATCCTAAAATGTTCTAGATTTGCAAATTCAACTTTAAGTTGTAAGAGATAATATAATTTACAATCTTGCCAGGACCTTCATTCTATTTATTAGAAACAATTTTAAACATTATTTCCATATTTTTTAGACTCGTAAAACAATTACAATATTACAATTTTGTTACGCGCGCGCACACACACACTCCCCACTTCAAATAAATATTTTAGATATGCATTTGTTGCATTTATAAACATGTATTACTAACAAGAGATTACAATAAAACACCACATTATAGTCATAGTATATTAATTTACACTAACACATAAGCTAAAAAAAAGCACAATTATTTATAAATAGGTTAAGTGATTCTTATTGATTTTTCTTTACTTGTCTTATCATAACCTGATCTTAATATATTTAATTTTAACCAATTCCACTTGCACATAAAAGTTTTGAATAATTCTGGTATCTCAGCTTTAATAAATTGGTATCAACATTCATTTTATTTATATCATGTCATACATCTGCACCACTTACATTACAAAGTTATTTTTTGAAAACTATTTTATGAAATACTGATCTGATACTCCAGATGCATGAACACAATCTTACAATTATAAAATATAATCTGAACACACTACTTGAAACCTCTTCAAGTATGTTAGGTAATATAAAAATATTTTTAACATGATCACTAAATGATCCACACTGACGATCTGTTCAGATAGTTATTCATATTTTGATATATAGTAGATATATATATATATATATATCTACTATAACATAGTTATATACAATTTATAGTAATTTACACTGTATGCATGCACACTAGGTACTACTAGTATCGTGCTCCCAACAAGTTTTACTGTTTTCATTCAAATATTTGTTGCCTACTTGTTGAATATACTTCACTTCATATAATCATTATACTTATGAAAGAAAAAAAACAAAAACAATGTTTAAATTTACAGTTTATAAAAAAAAAAAAAAAACAACAAAAAATGCACCACAAAACTGCACCAAATTCTTCAGAGAAATCAACTTTTAAAATTATGCATACAAATTTCTTTTGTTAAATCACAGCTCATCAGTTTTCAGGCTCAATATTTTAATAAAACTTTCAGGTATGGCATAACCAGATCTAAAAGCAGCCATAATTTCTTAAGATATTCAAAAAACTGCAGAGGGGTGGATGTAAATGAGTAGTTATAATTAACATCATTAATGATAAAACAGTTACAATACATAAGCCAGTATTTATCACTCCTAGGAAGACCTGCAGTGATTGTTAAACTAATGTATCTGTTAAAAAAAAAACGTTTTTAATAGAAATGTTTAATAACAATCATTACACAATTTTCCATCAGTTTTGTGAGATACATAGACCTGTTCACATGCTAATTTATTCTGTGGAGAAAGATTAGGGATAAATTATGAAAGTATGGTAATACTACCATACTTGTGGTTACTATGACACTTGGCTGAATTTATGTTTAAATGGAAATACAGTAACTACAGAAAGAGATTAGACCACATGTTTCATACTATTAGCGACATGTAAACAGATAATCACCTTATGAAAAGCACCATCAGTCATCTTCAACAGCTGACTGCCAACAATTAAGGTTAATTCATGGTTTATTCAGCTCTCCACAAAACTCTAAACTCTTTCCACAGAACAAATCAGCATCTGTACAGGTCTCTATAACTCAAAAACAGACCGACCGTTCACAGGTCACCCACAGTCCAAACCTGCTTTCAGACATTTAGATCTTGTGTTTTCCTGTTCTGAAGGATATCTTTCTTTTTCCTGTTTAGCCTCCGGTAACTACCGTTTAGATAATTCTTCAGAGGATGATATGTATGAGTGTGAATGAAGTGTAGTCTTGTACATTCTCAGTTCGACCATACCTGAGATGTGTGGTTAATTGAAACCCAACCACCAAAGAACATCGGTATCTATGATCTAGTATTCAAGTCCGTGTAAAAATAGCTGGCTTTACTAGGACTTGAACGCTGGAACTCTCGACTTCCAAATCTGCTGATTTGGGAAGACGCGTTCACCACTAGACTAACCCGGTGGGTCTCTGAAGCATACCTACTATGGTATATTAAATTCAAAAAATGGTGATTAAGTAATTTCTTGGAATTACCCTCATGAAATCATAAAGAAGCACTAGCTAGCTGGTTATGACACTATAATATGGTCTTCTTATAGTTTTGTAATTGATTAAGTTGCATCATTGATAAAAGTTGATTATAGAGTATATAGGAGGTTACTGTATAATGCATTAAAACTTTATTGTAAATTAAGTTATTTATGATAGTTTTTATTATAAAATACATATTAGTCTTCTGGGCTATATTATGTGATTATATAATTGACAGCGTATAATAATAATAATATACAACAAAATGGAAAATAAAATCTGAGTGGAAAAAAGGGACTAGGTTAAAGTAAGTTTAAGTCACTACAATGACCTTAAAACCCTCTAATTGGTTAATGATATTTTTTAAAGACTGATAGAAATGTTTGAAAAAATTTATTTTGACCTTAATGAATCTTGCTTTTTCCTGTTTAGCCTCCGGGAATTACCGTTCAGGTATTACTTCAGAGGATGATATGTATGAGTGTAGTCTTGTACAGTCTCAGTTCAATCATTTCTGCGATGTGTGGTTAATTGAAACCCAACCACCAAAGAACACCAGAATCCATGACCTACTATTCAAATCCATATAAAAGAAATTGCCTTTATTAGGACTTGAACGCTGGAACTCTTGACTCCCAAATCAGTTGATTTGGAAAGACACATTCACCTCTAGACCAACCTGATGGGTTGACCTTAATGAACCTAACCAACTTTAATGTACAACTAATGTAGCTTGAACTTGATAGCTGTGTAAAACAAACTAATTTTTACGTAATATTTATAAATTTTGTATTGTACCTAATTTGAAATATATTTTTGTCCATGGAAATTCATAATTTAACATTAATAGCCAGTTATAAATAACTTATCTGTCGGATATATGTAACACACATTTCTACTTAATTGATTATAGTATTTACTAATTTAATGATAAAATTGTGTCAAATTCAAGCTAGCATTAATTTTGATGTCACTGATAAACACGAGGGTATTAATGGTGAATTAATTTGAATACAAATCAAAAAATGAACAAAAATACAACAAACCTGCAAACAATTCTTTATTCAAATATTAAAAAAAGAAAACCTCAATGTTTCAATTTTAAAAATTCCTATAGTTAAAGAGTTTGATAACAGTATATACATTAATTGCTGGAGAAATAAATCTGATGCAAGATTTAGGAAATGAACAAAAAAGAATGTAATTAAAATATCGAAATCACTGAGCAAAGTACAACTTAAAATAACATGAATAACGAGATATATACATTAAAGGTCAAAGGATTTGGGTCATACCTTCTAACATAACTGTCGGATTTCGCTTTGAAAGC
The DNA here is from genome assembly GCF_047948215.1 of Lycorma delicatula. Classification (NCBI taxonomy): domain Eukaryota; kingdom Metazoa; phylum Arthropoda; class Insecta; order Hemiptera; family Fulgoridae; genus Lycorma; species Lycorma delicatula. Next base: position 90,945,191 of record NC_134460.1, read on the forward strand.
TAAATACTGGGCTTTCTGATGTTCAGGAACTCTTTCGGCTAAAGTTGCCCAGTTAAAAGTACTTGATGCAATTCTTTTAGCAGCCATGATAGTCGTTTTAACCAGAGAAGGCGAATTCTAATAATTACCGAGTAAGATTAGTCTGATCGACACTTTGAAGGTTAATAAAACATGGCCATTACAATAATGATAACTATTTACGTTTAACAGTGCTTATCGTATATTGGATACCATTTAATCTCATTTATCTAAAAACTTACCATGAGTATAAAATAAATAATACTAGAAAAAAATGGGACAAAAAATATTACAGAAATAACAATTATTTTTTCCCTAAAATAATATCTAAAATGAGATATGGTAAACGTGTGCCGACGCGCTGGTTAAACTAAATTATGTAATTAATCCGCTCAAAACAAATGTGTAGATGCACGGCAATACCAAAATTAAACGCAAACAAAAATTAAATTTCTTAAATTATTATAACATCTCTTGATTATTTTTTTTCATAGAATACTATATTTTTCCAAATATTTAAAACCTAAAGTTAACTAATAAATAACATGCTTAACAAAATCTGCATAGCATAAACAAGAATGGTGAAAGTTTACAATTTTCAAGAAAATTCTGATTCTAAAATTATAAACATGCTCTTCTTTTCAAAATTGGAACAATATCTAAAAATTCCTGTTGTATATTAAATATACAACAATTTTGTATATTTGTCTGAAAAGGTTCAATTTGTCTGAAAAGTTTAAGTGATGCCAGCAAATGCATTTTTATGTGTATGCATGTTACTTACTTAGTAAGTTTATTATTATTTATTGGAAAAGTACAATTTTACTCGAGAAATAAATAAATGTTACTTGTAATGGGAAATAAAGTTAAGGCCTACTTTGACTAGAAAACTTTGTAAACAGCACTATCTTAATATTAGGTGCATATAAATCTGAAGATCTGCTTATCCATTAGTAAGTAATACAGCTGTATATGAAAATAATAGGTAAGCAAAAAATATAGTGTGATGTATATAAATATATACAGGTGTCTCACAAAAAAACTTTCAGGACATGTTATATTGGTGGAAATAATGAAAAAAGTTCATATAAACAAAGATCTGGATACACTTTGTTTTACATATTAATAAAAGATTTTGTTCATATTTCAGCTCTTCTAATGAAAAGAAGCCCTACTGTAATTTTAGGGACCCAAATTAAGAAGTAAAGTTGGTGATTTCTTATGTAATTTGAGCTGAGAAATAGGATAAAACAGGTCCTAGAACTGTAACTCCAGTATTTTTTGAGATATCTGATATAAAACTCAAAATTTTGTGTCAAAATAAGGTTTTTCAACAAATTAGTTATTTAACAAAGGTTAAATGACTAATAAATGTGGAAGATTTAGTAACAAAACTTGTGGAGAATTTAATTCTGAGAAAATTAATGTAAATACAGCCAATAAAAAGTAAATAAACATTTTTAAAAATTGGTTTTTGTTGAAGCAAAATAGATGAAATATAGAGAAAATCATATTATTCTTTACCTAATAATTATTATTCTTAATATAGCAAAACAAAAAAATAAAAATACACGAAATGATAAATGGTAAGAGAATAACAACCTCAATTACAGTAATTGTTTGAAATTCCCTCCTTCACAATGTACACAGCACTCTGCCCAATGTAAAAGTATTTCCGGTGGTTTTCTGTATCATTTCATATAAATTCAATAGCATTTTGTATTTTAACAGGTAACTCTTCTTTAGTATTAATTTTTGTTGGTATACTATCACTTTCATATGACCCTAAATGAAATAATCTAGTGGCATTAAATCAGGTGATCATGGTGTTAGTTGGTTGGTCCACTACATCCAATCCAGTTTAATTAATTAGCATTCAAGTTATTAATGTGGTGTTGCACCATTGTGCTGGAAAATCATTTGCAAAGGTACATCCTTCAAAAGGACTGGAAAATTATTTTTCAAGAAATGAATGTCTGTATCTCCCGTAAGGTTTTCATTGAAAACAAATGGTCCCAAAATTTTGTCGTAAATAATGTGACACCAAACATTAATGTGAAATCTGTGTTGGAAATTAGTTTCCACACTACTATATATGGATTGTCTGCTCCATAAATGATTATTTTTAGAGTAGAAGACTCCATTTCTCATAAAAGTGGCTTTATCAGAAAATAAAATAAAATTAACTTTATCAACGTAGTCCAGAAGCGCAATGACACAAGTTTAACTGCTGGTGGATAATCTGTTGGCCGCAAATTTTAAACCTTCTGCAGGCCACCTGGGCTACACTGAATCACACGATGTCCATCATTAACACAATGATTTAGTTGGTGTCCAATAGAAAACAAATACGTTGCAAATGATCCTTTTGTTTATAAATGCTAATACACCGAAGAATGTTTATTATATCTATGTTTCATCTGTTTTGGTTTAATAAAAAAACAATTTAAAAAAAATTTTATTTATTTTTATTGGCTGTACTTAGATTAATTTTCTCAGAATTAAATTCTCTACAAGTTTTGTTTCTAAATCTTCCACATTTATTAGTCTTTTAACAAAGCTATTGCACTACAAACATAAAATAAAATTCTTTTCAACACCAAATCTTGTGTTTTACATTGAAACACTACTGGAGTTACAGTTCTGGGACTTGTTTTATCCTATTTCCCAGCTAAAATTAACCATCAACTTTACTCCTTAATTTGGATCCCAAAAATTACAGTAGGGCTTCTTTTTATTAGAAAATCTGAAATCTGGGCAAAATCCTTAGCTATCACTCAAAAATGAACCATTTCCAAACCTAAGTTTATGTGACTTTTCTCATTATTCTCATCAGTAAAACATGTCCTGAAAGTTTCTCCATTTCTTTGTGAGACACCTGTATATAAAGAGTAGCATAATTTAATAATTAATAACTGTGTAATCAAAAATGTATCTATATAAGCCACTTACATATATTAAAAAAAAATTATTTTACTTATATACATTATGTACTGTATTATGTACTTATACTGTATATTTTGAACAAATAATATTTTGACCTACATTTTAAAAAATATAAGAATTTAAAATGAGACCTAACCTACAGTGGACAAAATTAGATTACATTAATCAAATTTCCTTTTTTCTTAACATATCTTATTTAGTGGTAATTTATTCCTACTGATTCAACTTTGTCCTTTTAACCTGCTTCAGTTACTTTTTATATTATTCCAGCTATAACTTCAGTATGCACTGTTGCATACCATGCTTTATTGTATACTCAGGTACACAATAAATGTCAACCATATTTTATTTTATTATACCACATCTTATTTTTCTTCAGCTGCCATTTTTAAGAAATTAGCTACTTAAATAAAAATATTCTAACCAATTTAATTAAAATTCCTTAATTTTCCTTTTTACAAAGAAAATACATACTACTCAGGTAAAATATTTTTAATAAAACCATCAAAATTATTATTTTATGCAATACTAAATTTATTTATATCCACACAAATGCATCACTAGTACAGGTGATTCAAAGAAACGGGAAATTAAAAAAATTAAATAACGTTAATGAAATTTTTTTTTAGAAAATGAATTTTATTTCATGTAATTGTACAATTGTTGCCATTTTAGGATAAATACATTTTAGTTTATTTTTTAAAGATGACATCTTCCAGGTGACCTCCTCTTCTACGTAAACACTCACGAAGTCTCTTCGTTAAATTGTTCATGGTTTGACGTAACATCTCAACTGGAATTTCCGCAATTGCTTCTCGGATCTTTGGCTTCAGTTCTTCCGTTGTAGCAGGTCTACTGTGGAACACTATGCTTTTAAGGTGACTCCACAAAAAGTAATCGCAAGCTGAGAGATCAGGCGATCTGGGAGGCCATCTAATGTCACCATTTCGTGAAATGACACGTCCAAACAATCGGCGTACAGTTGCCATCGATATTCGTGCAGTATGTTACGTTGCTCCGTCTTGTTGAAACCAGGCTGTGTTAAGCATTGGTGGAAATCTCTTTTGTTGTTCCACAACAAAGGTTTCAAGCATGGCTACGTAACGAGCCGACGTCACTGTAATCGCAAGACTGTTGTCATCCTCAAAAAAATAAGGGCCTATAACACCATAAGATGACATAGCACACCACACGGTCACTTTCTGGCTGTGCAATGGACGCTGGTGTAGTCGCGTAGGATTTTCTTGTGCCCAGTATCTGTAATTTTGCTTGTTAACAAATCCAGTGAGGTGGAAATGCGCTTCGTCTGACATCAACAGTTCGTGAACAAACTCTTCGTTATCATTTATCTTCTGAAGCATTACATTACAGAATTGTGCTCGCACAACTGCATCATTCGGTTTCAGTTCCTGGACGATCTGCAACTTGTACGGATGGAATTGCAAGTCCTTCACTAATATTCTTCAAACACTTGAACTATGCAATGTAAAGATGCTGAGAGACGATGGATTGACCGATGTGAACTTCGTGTGACAGCATCTTGTAAAGCTTGAACATTCTGTGGTGTACGGACGGTTCGCTCACGGCCTGGAGGTTTCTTTTTCATTGCCGAACCAGTTTCCTCAAAATTAGATATCCATGTTTTCATGTGCTGATGGAACAGGTCGTGCCGTCCCAGATTAAAATGACGGCGAAATTCTCTACGCGCTCCCTCCACATTGTCATCGTTTTTGTAAAACGCTTTGATAGCAAATGCACGTTGCGCACCACTCCAAAGATCCATGACAACTAAATGGCAGGTTAGGATAGAGAGGCTGGCGCCACTTATCAAGTGGCACCAATCGCCCACGGCTACCAACACAACTTTCAAAATTTCCCGTTTCTTTGAATCACCTGTATTTCATATAATTATCAATTTTACTGAAATAAATTTTCTAAGATTTATGTTATTCCTCAGTATTGTTAAATTATATTGAATAAACCATCTAGTACAGAATATTGAGTTAAGACATATCTTACCTTAATTTTTCATTAAAGTACTTTTGTGAGATCCTACATCCTTAGTTATAATTGAAATAATTTCTGACTGAAATAATAAAAATTTTCATTGTGCAATAACAGAATTATTTCAATTATAACTGATGATGTAAAATCCTGCAAAAGTACTTTCATGAAAAATTAAGGTAAGATATGTCTTATCTCAATATACTGTACTAGGTGGTTTATTTAATAGAATTTAAATATAATTATCAATTTATGTATTAATACCACCACCACCACTTTTCTACATTTATTTATTTTGCGATTCTGTTTTGATCATGGTTTACTGAAGTTTTTACTTTTTCTTCCTAGGAATCGCTTCCTTGTACGAAGTAGTGATTGTGAAAAATTTTGGTTTTTTAATGAAAATATCCATTTTGACCATCCCCTATTTCATTTTGACTAGTTTCGGTGTGACATTTGTATGTGCATATGTATGTATCTTGCATAACTCAAAAATGATTAGCCGTAGAATGCTGAAATTTTGGATTTAGGATTGTTGTAACATCTAGTTGTGCACCTCCCCTTTTGATTGCAATCAACTGGACCAAAAGTGTCCAAAAAATTTGGATTTTAGACCTTTTCTTAACTACAGTAATAAGCCCTCATTGAGAGCTTTTCAATGATAAATCATAAGTGGAACTTATTTTCATTAGTTCCAGAGTTATAGCCAAATAAAATTTTAATTAATGAAATATTTGGATCTTACAAGAGGAAGTCACTTGGCTCAAATCCGACTTCATTTCCTTTTTTTTTTTTAATTTAAATGTATTGATTTATTAATAATTATTAACCTGCGATTGTAAAAAAAAATACAACAAATAATAATTCAATAACAAAAAAATGAAGAAAAATTCTTTATTAAAGAATTGGAGAATCGTATCTCACTTTCAAATGAAATAAGAGAAGAGCAGCAAATATGTGCATATGTAATTAAATAGGCATACAAGGAAGTAATTTGGTGTCCACATCAGATTTTTTTCCTATGTTGCAGCACACCTTCCCAAGTCTTTATATAACTGATATAATCATAGTCATTAAAAAGCTTTCATCACATGACATATGAATGACTAATATTATTAATGCCTGAAAATGTGTTTTAAAAATCTGAAAATTAATGTTAAATATCTGTTGAATACTATACATTTGGTAGCATTTATTTATTCAATTATGATGTTTGGAAATGTTACATTAAATAGAATTTTTTTCTAAACATTTTCTCTTTCAAGTTACTAAAAATGTCTATATTTTACATTATTTGAATTTATATTTATGTTGATAAAGAAAATTTCAAAACATCTTTTTTTATAAACAAAAATTATTAACTTGTTTATTTTTATTCTCTAATTGAGGCCACTTTCAGCAGCACACTGAATACATGCAGACATCTAGTACAAGGCAAACATACAGTACAATAGTGTTAATAGACGTTAACATTATATTGTACACCCAGCCTTTTAATTTTAAATAGGTTCATCTTATTTTAAAATAATGATTTTCTATATTTGTGCATAAATACCTTACCATATTTACTGGACATATACCCTAAAATAGGCATATATTGACAGAACAGTCAAGCAATATTGATAACGAATTCAGAGGGAATCTAGACTTACAGGCAATGTTCATTATTTTTGTATAAAAAAAGTTAAAAACCAACTTTTTAATAGAAAAAATAAAATTGAATAAATGTAGTTTTCAGACACACTTGCAGACAGACTACTTCAACAGTGACTAGAGTTGCTGTTCTCATTCTGGTGTCACTGGGTGTTATTGCTGGCAGTATTTTTTTAAGTAAGGCATTCTACATAAGTAGAATGTGGCAGAAAAGCGTGTGGGATTTAAAATCTGCAATCTGTCAGTTCATTGAATATATTTTTGTTGTGTATTTTTCATAATGTTTGAGTACACTAAAAAAATGGTTCTTCTTTATGTGAGTTTGAATGTAGAATATCATGGGTGTAAACACAATTTTGGTGGATTTAAGATTGGCATGTAAAATCAACCATCACATTACTTGAATTTTACAAAAATTATTTCTGACATTCAGTACTTAATCTGGTTACCTATATTCATTTCAAGTGTATTGAAATATTTTTAGATTAGTTCTAATAACTGCTATATTATCAGCTATCAATGGCAACTTGATATTCTACACATATACAAAAAAGGACCACATCTCAATGGATTTGAACATTATGAAATACAAACACCTTACATTATATTAAATGGGCAGGTATATCCAAACCCAACAGATATTTTAATTAGTGTTTACCTAACAAATAAAAAAATTGACAGCAATAAAATTCATTGTCACCAGGATGAGAATAACAGCAGCAGCAACTGAAGACTGCTGCAAAGCCATCTGACAATATTAAGATGTACGTTTTAAAAACATTATACTTATAAAATTTGGTTTAGTTTGTTGTCTAAAAAGTTTATAGTTGAATAATTTTCATCACCGACAGTCATAGAATTTTTTGTGTTTTTCAAGGTGAAAAACACTTTCATATTATCATTGCCTGGGTATGATATTTGTTCTACGAAAACTGGACAGTTAACATTAATTAAAAACTAAAACCCCAGACACGCAAAAATATGTCTTCAAAGTAAAAAGCCTGTAATGCATGCTAAAAGCAAAATAACACAGATATAACACATTATATATCTCAAAAAAATAAAATTGCAATCTGCATTACAGCAAATGGCATGAATATGTGGAACACACTACAGTAATTTATATATATATATATATATATATGAACATAAACGGACAGCTCTAAGAAACTGAAAAACAGAAGATAACATCACTTCACTATCCCCTAGAATTGTTTGTATGTTAGTCCCAAGTTTAAATTGCCGCATAACAGATACAATTCACAATTGTATGTGGAGCACTGCCAGTCAGCAGTTGCAGTGAGCACAAACTAGTGTATCTGTTTGAGTCATCAGATATCCATGAGTGAGCCTAATGTGCCCTATTCACAAACAGCAGATAATAACCTTCTCCTCACGGCTATTTTTGCATGAGGAGCTCCATGGTGAAACAGTGTTTTTAACTGGGCAAAGTTTATTGTTCATGGTAGCATTCCACTCCCTTTGCTACACATCATAAACTACCCTCTTCAGGAAACAGACAAGATCATTAGAAGCAATGCAACTGGTAAAAGGAGGCTGAAAATAAGCCTTTTATGTCGCACTATGTGCACACTCATTGCCTGAAATTCCATATGGCTGGAGATCCAGCAGAAGCTCACTACTGTATTGCGACTAGTCATTAACAAAATAACACACTGAATCTCACAAACAGGGTGTCTGGAGTATACATCACTAATTGCCTGTAAGGCACTCATGGAATCTAAGCAAACAGAAAATGTCAAAATTTTGGGCTAACCATATGTAAGGCCTAATTAATAGCATACAGTTCTGTGACAAAAATACTGGTGATGCTGGGAAGGCCAAACATGTATGTTATGTTGCCAACCACAACTAACTGAATTAATGTTTCTAGAGTTGTCCATATAAACTGTAACATCAGGATACAAGCTATTTCTAATATTATAAAATTCATTTTGTGTGGTAACCGAATTTGTAAATTTATGGGGAGGTAGGTAATAACATGGAGCAACATTAAGGACTGGAAGTAATTGTACATTTAGCTGAAAAAAAACCGTGAGCTCAGATGCTTAGTGGAGCAATCGAGCTTGGCTGTTTTTTATATAGAATCAGATGTTGGTTAGAGAACACCACATCAAATGTTGGATGATTTCATTGCACTTTAATATGAACTATGTAAGTGCAAATCATTTGATTCTGTCAGTTAGAAAGGGACTGCTCACCACTTTCCACCAGCATACTTAGCACAGGGCTTGAGCGAAAAGCGCCTGTAGAGCTGTAGTCCAAGCAGGAACGGACTAGAGCTTGGTAGAAGTGTAATATCCATACTCAACCAGCTCTCCATCAAGTATTAGATAAAACTCTCAGCATGTCCAACATTTATAAGCATTTTACTTTCAGCTCTTTTAAATGTGTTACCCATGTTAGTTGTTTTTCAAATCAGATTCCTAAAACAGTTGAGGGCCAGTGTCTTCCCTAAAGCATGAAAAGCACATGTGTTGTTAGAGAAAAATAGAGCAATTACTATAACTAACCTCAAATATTTCAAGAATGTTATGAACATATGAGATCAGAATAGGTACTCTATAACAGTCATATTAGGTTGTTTAGATCTGCTGCATATTCTCTAGAAAACTTAGGATATTTACTAGATAAACCTAAAAATGTAATCAATTTTGTTATAAATGAAATAATTCCTTTATTTTACACAAACTCCTACTTAATTCTGCATCATCAAACTATGATTAGTTTAGTATATATATATATGTGTGTGTGTGTGTACTTAGTTATACTTAGTGTCTAATTATACCACTGAAATTTGATTTAGTAAATCTAATGTCATTGTCTATTAGCAAGAATGATTTATTGTAAAATATGTGCAAACCAATTAGTTTGATTATGTAATGAAAGAAAATAGAGAAACTTTTATATTTAACATGGCTTAGACGTGTTTTTCAAAGTTAGAAACCACATCTACCCTTCAGACCAATGAGATGTGTTTATGTAAAAAAAAAGGAAACAAAAGTAAATTATATTGTTTATAAGAATGAAATGGTGAAATACATAAAAACTATTTAGTTTTTCAAAAATATTGAACATTTTTTTATATAACACAACCTACATGGTTAGGTGTTTATTGAAGTTCAATACAGCATCCGTGTCTTACGACCAACAAGGTGATTAAATTAATGTATGTCACTGTTTATTAAAGAAAAGAATGATCAATTGTAAAATATATAAGAAAGAGTTATTTTAATAATATAATAACTATGAAAATATTGATATATTTAAATTCAACATGGCTTATATGAATAAAGTGTACTGCAGTTTGAAACCAAATTTGCCTCTTCAAACCAATAAGAAGTGATGCAATTAATAAAATATCATTATATATTAAAGAAAAAATATAATGTAAATCTCACAGCATACTATTAATACACTCATAAATGTCACATTAAAAAATATTTTTATAAAAATGTATTTATTTCTTGTTACACTTAATTTATTCAAAATTACCAAATGCTTTAAGATGATATTTTAATTTAAAAATTGTTTTAGAATATTACATTAATTGTTATGTATTATAATTACTATTAATATTCTTACTACAGTTATAAAGTAACAGTTTCTATATGTTAATTAGTTTTTTTTTTATAATATATTTTCCACTGTACATGCTATCAGAATTCACAAAGTAAATGTTATTATTAATCTTATTTAATTACAACATACTTTAATAATATTCACATAATGACTACTAATACCAAAATGCTAGTATTAAGTTTAAAAAAAAGAAAGATTTTTTCATTACTGTAACTAATGACAACTAGAACTGAGTCATCGGTCACTGTCTAGGGAGGCTGATTAGGATGAAAAAACTATAAAAAAAAAACAAAATAATAAATAAAAACAATTTATTACTTAAAAATGAAAATGTACTTGACTTAGATTAATTTACTGTAAAATTAGACTTAATTCTGAATCTCATATGACTACATCTTATAGTAAATTTTTATTCTATACTTCAGAAGATAATAATGTATAGTGTACAATTATAAACAAGTTGAAATTTATAACCTGTGCTGAATCTTGACATACTTCTATAGCTTCTGTTTTTCATAAAGCTTAATTTGTTTAAAAGACACTTTAGTTTATTTTAGAAAAAAAATTATTCAAAATAAGAAATCAATAAGTTCATAATTTATAGTTTACTAGTCTTTCTCCTGTCATTCATTCATCTTTCTCTCTCTGATGGCTATCAGTGTAGATCTATAAACTGTTACAGAAAATTTCAGGTTAATAAAGTAAGCTGTATAATAAAAAATGGTTAAAATATTTAACTCAAGTTTAAATTCAAAGAATTCCATAAACCCAATTAGTACCTTGTCAGCGTGTCCTACTAGCCACAAATTTAACCTAAATTTAAAAAATAAAAATACAACTGATAATGTCAAAAAACACCTAATCAATTATTTCTACCGTGATCATGACATATCTTTCTACAAAAACAGGAGAAAATCTGTTCTCTAACTAGAAGGATTCTATTCACACTGCAACCAATCTATAAAATTTGTTCAACATTATATATTCATAAAATTAGGAGATTCAGTAGACACAAGTAGACCAAACAATATAACTTTGGAATTTTTTTACAAGTAATTTACAGTTAATATAATTAATAAATATAATGCAAGGTAATAAAATACAAAAAAAAAGAAGTTAATAATTAAACAGCATGTTAATGTGTTATAACACAGCTAATCTTAAAATAGACACCAGGAAACAAATGTTTATGCTCAGGCAACTCTGTATTTTACAAAGTCATCAAGAAAATCTCTTTATTTATGTTAATTTATGGTTAAGAATGAAGTTATAAAATTATCCTGAAGAAAAATATCGATTTTTTTTTAATAATCATTTACTTAATGATAAACATATGTCTGTATAAAAATGTCAATCTGCAGAATTTCATGCAAATACTAACAATTTTGTTTATTTTCAAAAGTAAATATTAATAAAAATGAATCAGAACATTATTTTTTAATTAAATTAAAAAATAGTAACAGGGTGCCTGAAAAACAATGCTAAAATAACCAGTAATTAAAAGAAAAGCTAATGTTTGCACTATATACAAAATAAATAATTTTTTATTATTTTTTAAACACAGATATTTAACAAATAACGTACTGGAAATTGGCACCTAACTCAATACAACAAAAACTAATGAGTCGCTAAAATCTTTGTTCTTTGGTATAAGAAAATTTATTTAGTATAAAATATAGTGAATAATAATAATACAGTGAACTGAATAACAATTAACACTAGTACTTCATCATAAGATATCTGTTACTACTACAAAATATACTGCACATACAAATTAATACATAAAATTTTATCCTAAACAAACAATATGAAGTTAAAAAAATACAAAAAAATTACAAAAATATATTTGATTACATATACAAAATTATTTTTTAAAAAAGCTTTTATTTAACTAATATTAATATTAACATTAATAAAAAAAGGAAACAAATTAGAAAAACCCTCTAAAAAGTAAAAAAATTAGAATTAAATCAAATTGAGAATTTTAAACAAAAAAATATAATATATTAACAAATATAAGTTATAGTTGAAGTTCATCTTCGAATTCTGCTTGTAATCCAAATTGAACGCACTCTTTCTGCTAAAAGTTTCATTTTAATTAATTATGAATTTTTATTTAATGAATTCATAATTATGATTACAATTATAATTATCATAATAATTAATAATTTTTCAGATTACCGTCAAAATGTAATAACTTTGTGCAAAATTTCTAAATTTAATTTTTACTTTAAATCTTATTAACCCTTAAAGGTCATCTCGGTGCAAATTTGAACCATCAAAGAATTGAGTTATTTTATTACAGATAAATAAAGTATATACATATATTAAACAACCTCATTAAACAAAAAATATATTTTAAAATACAGCAAATGTCTATAAATACTTATTCTAAAAGATTGTTATAAAAACTGTGCCAAGCTTTTATTTAACTAAATATTTTCATTACTTTTAATTTAAAAATTTAATAATTACATTTATTTATTTTTTATTTATTAGATATTTATATAATTTATTTTTTACTTTTCAGTGCATTTTTATATTTGTTAATATAATATATTTTTTTGTTTAAAATTCTCAATTTGATTTAACTTTTATTTTTTACTTTTTAGAGGGTTTTTATCATTTGTTTCCTTTTTTTATTAATGTTAATATTAATATTAGGTTTAATAAAAGCTTTTTTAAAAAATAATTTTTTATATGAAATCAAATATATTTTTTAATTTTTTTTAAGGCAAAAAAAAGGAAAAATATTTATTTTTACACATCGAAGTACATACATGTACCAAATTTCAATCATTTTCATACAATAGTTCATGAGAAATGAAAATGTTCAACTAAATGCATGAATTTAGCGTAGGGTAGCATGTTGGGATGGATCATATCAAATTCCGACACCGTAGTGCTCTATTGTCATTGAAGTTACATATGTGTACCAAATTTTATTGATTTTCATATGATAGATCAAAAGATATAGCAGTTGCAAGATTTGATTATTCCTAAAGCGAGTTAAATAAAAGCTTTTAAAAATGCTTAAAATAAATCTTAAAAATATAAATAATGCACTATAAACAGAACATACTGATGGAGTATGAAAACAGAATTTATATTTCTTTTCAAAAGAGATACAATTTAAGTATAATAACTTTTAAGATTAAAATTAAAAAAAAAAAAATTATTTTAAGTATACGGAAAAATTACAAAGAACATTTGTTAGATAGGGTTCTATCACAAAAAATAATGTCATAAGAATATACAGTCCTGTTGTTTTTTATCTTGCAAAATACTTAATTGCAAAAAAAAGTTTTAAACTGTAGTAAAAATTTAAGATGGAGAATGGGAAGCATGAGCAAATAATAGATAGTAGAGCATACAGTAAACTTTTGAGATGAAAATATCTATAGAGAAGGAAATAAGAAGTGAATCAAACCAGTGAAAAGAATGGAGACCAAAAATATTGTTCTACTGAGAATTTAATAAATATTTTAAAAACAGATGCACTATAACACTTAATGAAAACTTCTTAAAAAAGTATAAGATGAGTTCTACAATTTGCAAACTTGCTTGAATGCAAGAATAGGTAATAGAACCCAGCATATTTTCAAGTAGAAAGCGAGTCATACTGTAATTACTTCCATTAAAAAACTTTGTTTATTCCATGGACTTTGTCAAGCATTTATGCGCATGTAAAAGGGTAGTTGGGTGGGAATTGCAATTTAATTCATTGTTAAGCTACAGTTTGAGTTGGCAGGGCTATTAATGTAGTTTATTTTTTCAGTAAGTGCTACAAAGAATATTTATAGATCTATAGAAGATTCAGCTGGACCAGTAATTAAAAAAATGTGATTTTAATGGCAGAGCTTTTGGCTGTTTTTGCTGAACCATTTCTAGAAGAATAGACAAAACAAAATCATGGGTGTCTAATGTAGCCTACTTTCATCTAAATGATTATGGTATAATTATTTAGGGGATAGAAAATCCTTCCTTCTTACACTAGATACTGTTTAATAAAAGTAAAAACAGCTTACCCTGTTATACAAAGAAAAAGTGACATTGTGGTGTGCAATCATCAGAAGGAATTATGGGGCCACATTAAAAAAAAATTATGACAGAAATATGCAACTGTGATTTCGGAATAGTACAACATGATTCAAATGTTTTTCAATTACAACTGAACAATTCTACTACAAATATTATCACATGGTTGTAGTAGAGGACAACAGCCCATAGTATGAGATTATCAATTATTGCTAATTAGATTTTTTTTGAAACTGTATCATGTGTCAAAATGGTGAAATAATTTGGCCTATATGCACCAAAACAAAGGTTTTGTGTTCTGGTATATTTTCTTTTTATGGAGATTTAAAAAGCCGACCTCTCTTTCATTGTCCTTGAAGCAATAATGAATTGAAGATTATGATTCATGCAGAGAGATTTAACCAATCTCAATTGCTATTTCACGGAAAGCATTCTGTAAGCAACAATGTTTACTCATGAATGGTCACTATCTAAAGGATGTAATCTTTAAGAAATGATTTTTATAAAACAAATAAAAATAAGTTTAAATTTCATTATTTAAGTTTCCTGTTTCTGCACTAGACACAATTAAAAAAAAATATATATATATATATTTATAGATTATATCCTTTTTTTATACATATTCTTTCTTTGGTTATCTCATGAGAAGACTGGAAACCAGATTAACAAGAAAAATAATATAGACTTTGGAATCAGAAGCAAAGGAGTGGATGGATTAAAGAAATAAGAGAGGATATGGAGGAATTGGGAATAACTGTGGAAAACCTACAAAACAAGATGGAAAACATCAAGAAACTAAAGGCAAAAAAAATAAGATTTACAACAAAAACGATGAGATGCCTTCATTATAATGTAATATAACAAAGGGCACCCAATGCTTTTATTATTCTTGATATAAAACATAAAGGAATTTTGTTAATAATTTCATTCAATATGCATTATTATAATTAAATGTAGCTGAAAGTTGTAATAAATAAATGTTTTCATAAAAGTAAATTCACCACCATGAATGGAAAACAGATTTATAGATCATTATCAATGTAAATTGTTATTTAAATTTAATCAAGTTTATTATAAACATTTATTCTTGATTTAATATGAAAGTAAAACAATTTTTCTTTTTTTAGTGCATATTTAAATACTTTCCATACAATTTATACTTTCATTCAGTAATTTCCAAATAGTACAATTTAAGTACTTTTTGCAATTTTTTCATTAATTATGTAAAAGCATATTTAAAAAAAAATCATTTTTTATTTTACAGTTTTTAATCTCAATTAGAAAAAAAAAATTACTGTCACAATTAGATAGTGTATCATGAAACTTCTGAGACACAATCTCTGGGAAATGTGTTAATTTATCACTTTTATACATATTGTGTAAATTATTACATAACTCTACACAACTGTAGATGAATTTCTTCTTAAATATAATGATGTAGCAAAATGAATAACAGACTTAAACATATTTGAGCATAAATCAAAGAACAGTGATTCACTGACACTAGTTGACAGCTGATAAAATTCTGACTATCCAACCATGCAACACAGTGCATAAAGAAAGTAAAATAAAAGCATTTGAAAATCAAATCACCCTTGGTCTCATAAAATTAACACTTATACAAATATGATTAATAGAGCAATCAAATACACACATAGTAACAAAGAAAAGTTAAATAATGAAATAAACATCATAATACTTATAGTGGTTGAAAATGAACGATACTACTTTAATTAATATTTATAAAAAAAAAAGAACAATTATCAAAACACAATAACAAAATAACTACCTTACAACCAATACATAACAAGACATGAAAGAGTAAAAAAATATACATAAAGTATTTGTACACTAACAATATTACTAAAAACATAACTAAAATTTAACAATAAAGAAATTTTTAAACCATCATTCAAAACTAATAACCACATAATAAAATATTTAAAAAATAAAAATAATAATATAATAAACAATAGGTGTGGAATTTATGAAATTAAATGCAATGTCTGTGATGGTATTTAAATAGGAAAAACAAATAGATCCTTTAAAAATAGATTTCTTGAAATTATAGAAATTACAAAAAAATAATAAATTAGCTTTATCTAATATGGCAAAGCATCTAACAAACAATAAACATTCTATTTCTGATGTTAATACAAATTTAGAAATTAATAAAGAAGACATAAAATTAAATGTATTAGAATAATATTACATATATAAATAAAAACAAAATTTCAATTTGATAAACCATCAGACAGTTTGAGAGAGATGATCTTATAAAAACTGCAACAGATAGCAGCACTCATATAAATTAATACACAATTTTCATTAATTTAGTACTTTTATTAAGCAATAATAGAATTATTTCCATCACGACTGAGGATGTGGGATCCTGTGAAAGTACTTTCATGAATAATTAAGTAAGATATGTCACCTCAGTATTTTGTACTAGGTGGTTTATTTATTATTTAATAGAATTTAAATTTAAATATATATATATATATATATATTTTTAAAATCAATTCTTTTAACAATCATACTCTGTACTATATACAAATACATTTATTTTATTAGATCAATCAAAGTACAGAATAAATAAAGTAGGATGACTTACCTTATTCCATTATATATGCAGGAGCGCTTTCGCAATTTACTTGCATCATCAGCTGCATTATATTATTCATATAATTATCTCAAATTACATTACAAACTTCGTAAAATATAAATAACATATCATGCATTTATTTATTTTATTTAGAATTTAAAACCTTTAATCCTTTTATTTTTTTATTTCAAACTTATATTCAGCTAAATTAAAAATATGAAAAATTAATTAAAATTAACATTAAAAATTAAAATTAAATTGTAAAACTTTTACATCTGTAAAAGACATCAAGGCATAAAATCAAATTAAAATTAAAATCAAATAAAAATATTTTTAAGTTAAGCAATTATGCATGTTGTCCATTTAACTGAACTTACTTTACTTCAGGAGTAATGTAAATTCAATTAAATGGACAACATGCATAATTGCTTTAATTAAAATTATTTTTATTTGATTTTAATTCTGATTTTTATGACTTGATGTCATATTTTTATGTATGTAAAAATTTTAATTAAAACTCCTTTAAAACAAAAAATTTTAAAAATCCATTAAAATATACACGCAATCCTGTGCATATATATATATATACATGTGATTCTGCATTTTAAAACATTTAAAAAAAAGATATGTCAATGAAATTATACAAGCAGCTGGATTTTGCATCCCCCATAAGAACATTTCTTTCCACAGACAAACAGTATAGACAAAATTTTCATAAAAAAAAGTATTTAAAAATTATTTAACAATTAGGTCAGAAAAGTAACAAACTACATACACTATTTACCAGGACATGGTATTTACATCAATTAATCATGTACATTTTAATTCACAAATATAAATTTCTTTGGCCATTTTAGTTTGGACATTTTATGCTTTTATAAAACTGAAAATTGTTAAAGAAAATACAAAAAAAAGAAGATTAACTTACTACTATTTTTCTATTTCACAAATTGTACTTATCACCAGAAAAAAAGCATACATGCAACACAAGCATACTGCACAGTATGAATTTAATTATAGTAGATACCCGGTAATCTGGACTTCACACTCAGATTTTATCCATCAGATCAATCAAAGTCTGAATTAATCAGGTTATTATCTTCAATGTTCTAATTTTTATTAATATTTACATTATACAAGTTTTTTACTGAATTATTTAAACTTAACATAAAATAGAACAATCATTACTCTCACTTAAGATTACATTTACTTAGTTTATAGTGAGTTATTTAAATTTTCACAAATTTATGGAGAATAACTTACAGAAAATTCATAATTCACTTTCTGATTATTTCTTATAGCTTACCAAAACAATGGCTGAAGCATATTGTGTAGCATTCACAATGATGTTAAAAAATTAATTCCCTACGTGCTTTATTTGTTTTTTCCCTTAGAATTGTTAGACATTTTTGATAAACAGATTCAAAGGTTTATATTATATAAATAAATAATTAATACTAAATTTGATTGTAATAATGACTAGAATTCAAATAATTAGTTTTAAATTAACAATACTGACTTCACTTTTTATGCTATACTTAATTTGACCAATGTTAAAATAAGTTTTTCATCAAAATCTGTAAATAAATAATACATTTAGTAGATATTAAAAATAGGCAACGCTCCATTTAAAGTTTCATACATAAATATAAACTACACTATAAATATTTAGAATTCATGAAAATAACATAAACAGTTAAAAATCATCCTTACAATAGAGTTGTTTAAATGGAATTGCCTAAAAACAATATATTATAAAAATTTGTGCAAATTGTTTTAATATTCAATTACTGATACTGCATGTTAAAGTTATTTTTTTTGTAAGGCTGGCATGGGATGGTTGTTTCTTGAAAATGGCTATGCAGACGTTTAGAGTGATTTATATTTTATGTTAGATTACCAAAAATCTTTTTGTGATAGCACCTAACAAACACAATCATGATTGTTTTTCTTTTAACACTAGTTTCAGTTTTAGCAGCTGCAGTAAAGTTTATACTGCTTTTATATGCCCCTGATTATTTTTTTTTCAGTAATGACTTTTATTTAGTCTAAGATAATTAATTATTTATTTTGTCACATTACAAGCAAATTTGTAATGTGCTTCTTCTGCCCGGTTTATTCATAAGTCATAATGTAATGATATCTAACTATACATATTTCTGTTCAACATGGAATCTCTTGATACCAGTTGCATTAAGATGTGAACTTTTGTTCAGTTAGTAATAAGTAATCTCAGAAAATAATCAAACAAATAATCGACAACAGTTAGGAAAAATATCATTAATATTAATGATATTACAATATATTAATTGTAGATCAATCCCATTTACTTTTGCAACATTATCAGCCTCATGTATATATTTTTTAACAAATGTTAATACATTATTATTCAATTAAACATTTCTATTTTATAATTATTTAAATTATTCTTTTCTTATCTTAAAAATGAGTATTCTAAACTAGTTAAAATAATCTGAAATAGCTTTTTTTTATAGGATTTATACTAAAGGACTGAGTATATGATAGATCTAAAGGACAATGATAGATTGACAATCAGTGATAATTGAAAAAAAGTAATTGATATTTTACATAAAAAGGAATATAATACTAAACCCAAACAATGTTTAAAAATACACCAAAATTAAGTCTGTAATATTTTAACACACAAAAACCTTGTCATTGAAAATTTGTTTTATAATTCACTAAACAGAAAAATTATTTTTTTACAGCATATTTAAGTGTGCTCTTTTTGGTACAACTATTTTGAATAACAATTTATTTGAAGAAAACCAGTAGGAATAACAGAAAAGTTACATAAAAAATATCCTGTCTTCCTTGTAATGCAATTTTAATACATCATAACTTCAAGAGATTACAAAATAGTGTTCAAGTGCATTTACAGCAGTTTCATCTATGTGGAGTAATTACACAAAATGTTGGTACTGACATTTTCAATATGATGACAGTTTTAAATTTATTTTTTTTTTCAGTAGAACATGGATGTTTATTAATTTTGTAATGGTGTGTATATGACTTCTTAATTTCAAATAACAATTGGATAGAAAAAGGGTTGTGAAAAAAATAAGACCTTCCATTAAAACAGGCAATATATCTTATATATTTCTTAGAAATGAGTATACTCACTTCATGTAGTTTTAAAACAGAGCACAGTTGCATTTATCAACACAACTGTTTCATTATCTGGGTCTGTTAATCAACTTTGCTCTTTTCTAAGATTACAGCTTAGGTTTTCTGCATAATTAATGAAAATACTTCTTTTTTCACAACCCTTTTCTCATCAAATTGTAAATTAAAATGATAGAACTATGTATTACCAGTTACAGTGGTTTATCTTATCTAGATAAACCTTGTTTTTAAAAATACTTACAGCTTGCTTTATATAATCTTAAAGAAGAAATTTAAAAATGTTGAAATTTCACAAAAAAAAGGCGAATAACAGGGTTATTCTTAAGCATATTTTTTATAATTTCTTAAAATTTTTTTCAAGTCCATCACAAATAAGAATAAACAATAACATAAAACGAAATAACATTTAATACGACTTAAAATGTTATGTTAATTCAGTAATATGAAATATTACTCAATTTTTTCTTTTGAGTAATTTGTTCCTTAAAGTTATAACTTTTTTTTGGGGATAAATACTAATCTAATATAAAGAGAATGTTCAAATATGTATCTAACATAAAATTTTATATGTATAATATAATTTAACAGTACAGAGTAATAATATGACTTAAAAAGATTAATTTCAGTAATATATATGTAAGGAAAGTATATTACTTCTTTAATATGATTGAATTTATTGCAGAAGTTTGATGGGTTGGTGAGTTAAGAGCCTGAAGGTGCAGGAAATAAAAAAAATAAGATATTAATAAACATGTGTGTGGGATGATAATGACTAATTGAATTAGACTAACAAAAAATAGTTTGTAAAAGAGGGGAAAACCATAGTGAATAATAAACTTTGAATGTTGTTTGTTTGGTTTGCAGATAAGCTTTATAATAATGTAATTGGCAATTGTAAAATTTGTGAATAAATAGAATTTACTTTGGTTTACAGAGAAACACTTCAGTTTAATTATTTGTGTTAACCCCAAGAAAAGAATAAAAAAAATTATAAAACACATTTTATATATATGAGGTGCGACAATAAAGTAATGAGACTGATTTTTCTTTGCAAGATGTGGCAACCCTGCAGCTTGCATAGGCACACATTCTTTGACCTTGGTCTATAAGCTACTTCTAGTCCAAGCGGCACATTGATGCAACTGCTCAGTCGTGAGTTGTGCTGTAATAAGTGAACACGTGTTTGTGTCTCTCGTCACAGAAATGAAACTGCAAAATATTGCACAACGGTATGCCATTTCTTTTTGGGTTAAATTAGGTGAAAACGCGACAACAACTTATGGTAAGCTTCAGAAGGCTTTTGGAGAGGAGGTTATGTCAAGAGCTCAAGTTTTTCGGTGGCATAAAATTTTTAGTGAAGGCAGAACGAATGTTGAAGATGAAGACCGCAGTGGACGACCATCAATCTCACGGACAGATGTCAACTTGACCAGGGTGCGTGAAATTGTACGATCTGATCGAAGATTATCCGTGAAAATGATTGCAGAAGAACTCAACATCAATCGAGAAATGGTTCGTCTAATATTAACTGAAGATCTTGGTATGAGAAAGATTTGTGCAAAAATGGTCCCCAAAAATCTCACACAACAACAGCGAGAAACACGGAAAAATGTGGCAGCCGATCTGTTAGAGCAAACGGAAATCAATCCAGATTTGTTGAGCCGTGTTATCACTGGTGATGAAGGTTGGTTTTTTCAATATAATCCAGAGACAAAACGCCAAAGTTCGCAATGGTGCTCAAAGGGATCACCCAGACCAAAAAAAGCTCGCATGCCAAAGTCAAAAGTGAAATGCATGCTTGTGTGCTTCTTCGATTCCAAGGGAATTGTTCATAAAGAGTGGGTGCCTCCTGGACAAACAGTTAACCAATATTTCTACAAAGAAATTTTAGAAAGACTTAGTGAACGAGTTCTTTGTGTCCGTGCCAACATTGCTGATAATTGGATTCTGCATCACGATAATGCGCCATCCCATACTGCTCTGTCAGTACAGCAATTTTTAACCTCAAAACAAATTTCAGTACTACCACAGCCACCTTATTCACCAGATATCGCTCCGTACGACTTTTTTCTATTTCCAAGAGTCAAAATGGCGGTCAAGGGACACCATTTTCAAACAACACAAGATGTCCAAAAAACTGTGACGAGGGTCTTGGAGGATATTACAGAAGATGAGTTCCAGAAATGTTACCATCAATGGCAGAAGCGCTGGAATAAGTGTGTGGAATCAGAGGGGAACTACTTTGAAGGAGACAACACTAAACATGACTAAAACGGTAAGCAACATTTTTTTTCACATCAGTCTCATTACTTTATTGTCGCACCTCGTATATACGAGGTGTGTTCAAAAAGTAACGAAAATTTTTGTTTTTTTGGAAACAATTTTACTTATTTGTCTATATTAATGTTATCCCCTACAAAATAGTCCCCATTAGATATTATACACTTATGCCAGTGCTTTTTCCAATCCCTTAAACATTTCTGGAACTCGATCTTTGTTGTATCTGTTAGAGCTATTCGCTTTTAATCTCATCTGTGCTTGTAAAACGACGGCCCTTTAAGGTTCTCTTTATTTTTGGAAATAGAAAAAAGTCACATGGGGCCATGTCTGGCAAATATGGTGGATGGGGTATCATTACAGTGTTGTTTTTGGCTAAAAATTGAAGAACAAGCAATGAAGTATGAGAAGACGCATTATTGTGGTGCAAAAGCCATGAACTGTTTCACCACAAATTCGGTTGTTTTTTCAGATTGCTTCAAGCAAAGTGCATTGAACTTGTAGGTAATACTCCTTACTCATCGCCTGACTTTGTGGCAAGAATCTATGATGCACTATGCCGTTAAAATCGAAGAACACGGTGAGTATAACCTTCACATTTGACTGTACTTATCAAGTCTTGGTGATCCAGAATGTCTCCACTGGGATGATTGAGCTTTAGTTTCAACATCATATCCATAAATCTATGTTTCATCACCTGTTATGACACGTTTCAGTAGGTCTGCATCATTGTTGACTTCATTTAGCGACTCCTGAGCAACTTCCATTCGCCGCTGTTTTTGTTTGAAATTCAACAATTTTGGAACAAATTTTGCTGTCACACATTTCATACCCAAAACATCTGAAAAAATTTCATGGCATGAGTCAATTGATATCCCAACATCATCAGTGACTTCTCTGATTGTGATTTGACGATCATTCATAATAATTTCTTTTACTTTTTCCATGTTTTCATCAGTTGTTGATGTGGTGGGGCATCTAGGGTGCTAGTCATCTTCAACGTCTTCACAACCTTCTTGGAAACGCTTATATCACTCGTAAACCTTTGCTTTACTTATAGCAGACTCACTAAAAGCAATATTTAACATTTTTAAAACATTGCTACACTTTATTCAGTTCTTATAGCAAAACTTAATACAAATTCTATGATCCATTATTTATACAAATAAAAAATCGCAGATCATACCATAACACGTGTTATCCATTTGATAGCTGACAACAGACTAAACGTCCAATATGGCTAAAAATGTACAGATACTTATTCAGACATGTTTACCAATACAACAATGAAAAAATCTTGAGAATCAGACTGAAATTTTCAACTTTGTGAGGTGTATGGAGATGGAATAATGAGTGAAGGTGGAGTGAGGCAGTGGTACATTCAGTTTAAAAATGGCCACACCAATGTTCATGATGAGGACCACAATGGTTGGTCTAGCCTTGTGACTGATCAACTGACGATAAAATTTGTGAAAATTGCCGCATGACGATTACAGAACTCTCACTTCATTTCCCCAAAATTTCACGAAGTTTATCTGCATGAAATTGTATCAGAGAAGCTTGGTTATCACAAGTTTTGTGCAAGATGGGTGTCAAAAATCTAAGGTGGCAGATTTCTACAGAGAAGGAACTGAAAAGCTTGTGCATCGTTATGATAAGTGCCTCACTTTAAATGGCGACTATGTACAAAAATGGTTTAAGATTGTCCCTTTTAAATGTATATAACAAAATTTCTTTTTTTCATTTGGTTAGTTTTTTATTTCAAAATGTATGTTACTTTCTGGACAGCCCTCGTATATCTTTTTTTTATCAAACATTTACAACCACTGTATGATATAATTATTATACAATAATAATAATAATATTCATAATACTACAACCATATAATACTATTCTGTATTGTACATAGTGGATGTAGGATATTTTTAAATATGACAAGAGTATATACATGCTATAATTTTAAAATTAAAATTTTTAATCTTCATATCTTAATTATGTGTATTTTATAAATTAAATCTGCTATAGAGTTGATGTTCTGAAAGTACTTCAGACAAATAGGTAAATGTTTTTCATTTTAATGAACTGTAACTGGTGATATACATATTATTATTATATTTTATATTAATCCAATCAACCCAAGTACAGAATTAACAAAATAAAATAAAATAGAATGACACCTACCTTATTCCATAATCCAAGCAAGAGCACTTTCGCGAGTTCACATTATCAGTTGCTCTACATAATTTTTCAAATCATTCGTTGCAAATTAAATTAAAATTAAAAACCCTATACTACATGAGATTTAAAATTGTTTTTAAATTTAAAATTGTTTTTTTCAGTTAAATCAATACAGAAATAAAACTAAAATTTTTTTAAATTCAAAAATTTTAAAATTAAAATTAAAAATTACATATATATAAAATTAATTTAAGTCAAAATTAAAATCAATAATAAAAATAAAACAGAAATCCTTGTAGAGTAGCTAGCCAAAGTTATGTCATAACTTTGGCTAGCTATTTTAAAGTTATATACATTTATATATTTTTATATACATATAAAATAAATGTTTATATGTATAAAAATCAGTATTTAAATCTATATAAATACCATAAATGGTATTTAATTATATAAATAAATTATAAAGTTATGACATAACTTTGGCTAGCTAGTCTACATGGATTTCTACTATATTTTTATTATTGATTTTAATTTTGACTTTTAATTTAATTTTATTAATGATTCCATATTTTATATATATGCAATTTTAATTTTAATTTACAATTTAAAATTATTGAATTTAAAAAAAAAATTGTTTTATTTCTGTTTTGATTTAAAAAAGATTTTTTAACAATTTTAAATCTCATGTATAGTAGAGGGTTATTAATTTTAATGTGTAATTTGCAACGAATGATTTGAAAAATTATATAGAGCAACTAATAATGTGAGGTACTTGCGAAAGCGCTCTTGCTTGGATTATGGAATACTTCAATAATAGGTGTCATCCTATTTTATTAATTCTGTACTTGGGTTGATCGGATTAATATAATTTGTATAGTGCAGAGGAATATGATTCCCAAAAGGATCGATTTTAGAAAAATATTATTATATAATATAAATATATTTAATATATATACATTTTTTTTCATTCTATACTTAGATTCTGCAAGGCAAAATTATAAGTGGAAGATACGTTTACAAGAAAGTAACTCCCATCATTTTTTAAATAAAAAAAAAATATCCCTGTATCACTTAATTAGATTTTTCTAATATTGTGACCAATTGCAGGTTTACGTAGAATAGTTAATTCAAAATGTCACATTATAGATTACAAGTTGTAAAAGCACAAAAGGAAGAATATATTAATTAAAAGTTATATGATAATGATTATAAAATTATCGTACTAACTATAACATTAATGGTAAAATAAACTGGGCGAGTTGTATCACTCTATAAAATGATATATCAAACAGCAAGAAGTACCGTAAATAAAGGCATAAAAAGCTTTTTATTTGTATTTGCAATAATCAAGTTAAGTAGTAATTTTCAGGAAGTTATTACCAAAGAATGACCATTCAAACATGTTTTTGCAGTGTTCAGTAAATGGAGCTCACTATTGTCATATATAACATTCTAATAAAATTTACTGTAGAACAACTTTATCAGAGCATAAACTAGTTTCTAATCTAGATGGTAAAGTTTTGTCAAAATAAAAACATTTTAACTACTTGGTATATCAATCTTCATCCTATGTAAATTATTATAGATGTCAGACTTTTTTGCAGATTAAAAATAATAAATCACATTTTCAGCTTTATTGTATCACACAAAATCATATGCTACATATGTTAAGATTCAATTATGGGAAGAAGGGTTTCCTGACTGTACAGTGAAAAAAAAAAAAACATCAAGGATGTGTAATCTATAAAATTCTGAATAATTTTTTTCTGAAAGGTTATGAAATTGATTGACATGGCAATAACACATGTTTCAGAGTGTAAATTTATGGAAAAATCAGAAATTAAAAAAAAATCTATGTCTTTGAAAGGATGCAAACTTCCTTTCCCAACACACAAAGATAAAAAGTTCTTCTTATGATCACAGGTAATACAATAGTAGACAATCATTTACTTAAAAAGTATTGCTAAAGAGATTTCTACAACAGGTAGATCTGCTGCAAAACAAGTTTTACTGAATTTCATGAAAACTAACCTTCAGAGCCAAAAAAAAAAAAAAAATAGGAAGCAGCCAAATATGTTTAGCGGAAAAACATAATTTAGGTAAAATTACATATAAAAGATACAATATTTTTCATCTGTTTCCATTACTGTGTTTTCAATTTTCAAAAATTCATTAATAGTTTTCAATTTTCTATTTTCATAATATAAAAAATTAATTCTTAAGAATATCTCAGAAATTAGTATTTAGGAGTTTTATTTGATTTGATTTTCAATAAAGTGACCATTCAAAAAATAATAATGCTATTTTAACTCTTTCTGCACAGAATAATGTGTTTAAATATGCCTATTACAAGTGTACAACATCATAATCTCAGTTCACTTATCTGTTAACATTTCCCATAATTATAAATATGTACTCTTTTTAAGAAATATATAAATTCAGAGAACAATTAATAACTAGGATAATGATGATAAGTTGGAGAATGTGAAGTTCTGGTTGTTGAAAGATATGGTGATTGTGATAATGGATAATTCTGATAACCAGGAGGTGGTGAAATAACACGGATCGGTTCAATAATAGATTGATTTGTAGGAGGTGGTATTGTAAGATGATTATTACGAGGTAATGATAAATCAACGCTGTGAGTTAAATTAACAACTCTAAGCACATCAGAGTGAGCGTATGTTGTACGTTGATCATATACTGTATGCGGATACCGGTGTGAAGTCATTGAAACAAAACTTGAATGATGATATATACTTGAACGAGACATATCAAGACCTTCTAAAGATGATTCAATAAAATTATTTCCATGATCTTCAATATTATGATCATATTTATATGAAGATGATGTAGATGATAAATCTAATTGTAAAGATTTATTTTTTAACCCCAAACTTAGATTTTGTACACCTTCACCATCATCACTTGAACAATCTATATCTAATCTTCTATGGTGTAAATCATATCTATTATCATCTGGATGTAAATGGAATGTATCTATTTGTGCAGCTGTAGGTGAAAGACGAAGCTCATAATGAGGTGTTCTTTCTGGAAAAATAACACCATAACCAGGATGGCGTGGCGTTGGTGAAATAGTTGATGGATAAACTGTTGAGTCTAATGGAGGATGTACAGATAAATGACTGGATGGATTAATATCTTGGATTGTATGTATCGGATAGTCAGGAGGATTAGGTGTAATCGGTTTCATAATATCTCTATCAGGAGACAAATGATTTGGATTATTTTGCATAATAGGATATAAACTGTCAGATGCTGATACCTTACTAATACGAACAGGTGAAGGCAATTTTACTGGATTACAAGACATTTCAATATCTCTTTCAGCTGCATCTAACGCTGCTTCAACTAAAAGACTTGCATTAGAAGATTCAGGTTTACAATGCCGAAATATCATTGATACCGGTTCATTATTTCTGAAGTTACCTCCATTTTCTTTAGGATCATCACTGAATTCAAATAAATCATTTGAACGTTCTTCTCCCATCCATTTTTTACTCGCTTTACTTGCTATTAATTTATTATTATTACTATTATCAATATTATCACTAAAACCTAATTTTAAATTATGATTATTTATATCTTCTGTTAATGCCACAGGGGTAACCAAAGAATTATAATTCATTCTTTCTTCTGCTGTAATAATTTCATCTGCATCATTCCTTGCATTACCTAATGAAAAATAAATCAAAGTTAAAATCGCATTATATCAAATAAAAATTTAATAACAATCACAATCATGAACTTATTTATGAATATTTATAAAATTCTTTCAAGTGTAAAAACAGATGTACTGTATAAAATGGATGATAGTGAAATGCATTTGGTAGGACAATAAGGCAATGCACACACAGGATTGAGTTCTACACTATTTTGCAGCTCAGAGTAGTTTCAAAAGAGATGTAGCATCATTGTACATTAATTATTTAAGCCTTGAAGAAAAACAGTAATTCTGTTATTTGTAATTGCTCATTTCAGCATTTATCACTGTGGAACCACACCTGCCAAACACAATTAGTCTACAGGCCAGAAATTCAGGTCATATCCTTTGCACAGAATACAAAACCTCTTGGTTAGAATCATTCATTCTTGGTTAGAATCAGTAACTAGAGTAATATTGAAAATATTAAGGCAACTGTCTTGCATTTACTGAGAAAACTAGTAGCTTTTCTTGATAATACAGAAAATTATCATTCATTCACATAAGGTTCTACATTTTTAATCCAAGTTGACAATTGTGCAGGAGTAAAGGCTTGGGGAAAGATATTACTAGAAAGGATTTTTACAGGCAATTTTTTAGGTCATTTACCAGGAAACTCTAATGGTGATTATGCTCATGACAAATGAAGCACATGTTGAATTATTAGGTACCATCAACAAACAAAATTTTCGCTACTTGCTGTTAATGAAAGTACTTTTCTATGCAGTGAGCAACAATGTGTTCAGAGTGGTGTATAGTGGCAGTACTGGTGAAATCACTAATCCAGGACAAGAAAATAAAAAAATCTTAAATTTTATCTACCATTAAAAAATGCTAAGTGAACTAGAAGAACAAGTTCATTTATACAAACAAAAATTACTAAATCAAGAGCAAGTGGAAGGTTGTTAAAATAGAAAAAAAACATTTATTTTACCTGTATTGCTAGCTGAACTGGAATAGTTACTATCAACACTGCTAGGACGTATTTCACCTGCATAAGCATCAAATGTATAAGCAACAGAACGTTCAATTCTAGGCATTCTGTTATCAGTAAAGCCATGGACCTTTTTATAATGAAATTGTAGGCACTGTTTTGTTGTAAATGCTGCAGTACAACCTTCTTGTTGACACCTGAAATCAGAAGAATAAAATTTTGATATTATATTACCAAAGAAGAAATAAAACATTTGCATATTTTGAAATGGGATCACTCACTAGTTATACTCCTTAGTTATATAAATTAATAAAACAAACTGAAAAAGTAAAAATAGAAAAATAAGATTGTCTTTAAAAATGCATTAGAAATAAAGATGTAATAATACCCATAAATTTGACTTCAAAATATTAAAATTTAAAAAAATAATTTTATTGTTTACATTAATTATTATTTCTTTATTAAAATTTCTTTTTTTAAAAAAATGTAAAGGTGGCTAAGCCTTCAAAAAAACTCCCAACAATAAGAAAATATGCTATTTAAAAAAAAATCTTTGTAAATGTTATGAAAAACTCATTACATCACCAGAACTATCAACAGAAAAAACCCGGGTTTACAGTGCCGAAATATCATTGATACTGGTTCATTATTTTCTTTAGGATCGATCACTAAATTCAAATAAATTATTTGAATGTTCTTCTCCCATTTTTTACTCACTTTAATTGCTATTAATTTTATTATTATCAATATTATCACTAAAATCTAATTTTAAATTATGATTATTTATATTTTCTTTTGTTGCCACAGGGGTAACTAAAGAATTATAATTCATTATTTCATCTGCTGTAATAATTTCATCTGCATCATTCCTTCAAAAATAAAAATGGAATTTCCGAAGTTAATAAATTAGATTGTATGTAAGCTTTAAAAAAATAAAATAAACATAATAATCAAACTGAGAGCTGCCTACTTTTTTGAAATCTATTCAAGATAATGGAGTAAACATAACTATTTGTATTTGTATTTTAATAAGTATATTAAACAAGTCCTAGGAAAGATAATAAACTGCATGCTTCAACCTGAAAAAAATGATAATTTAAAATTTTGTACAAAATACTTCCAGTATTACATCTGAGCAGAGAAAAGTGATTTTTTTTTCAGTTTTGGTTTTATCTTTGTTTAACAAATCTAGAAATAAAACTACATGTAAAGCCTAACTGAAATCAACAATTTCAATGGAAAAAATAGATCCATTAAAAAACAATTGAAATTCTTTTTGGATAATACTATAAATATTAAAAAATAAATTCTTTTGAAAGATATAAACTGAAGATGAAGTTCAATATCAACTAAAGTGTCTCAGGAAAAGAAATAAACAGAGT
The DNA here is from genome assembly GCF_047948215.1 of Lycorma delicatula. Classification (NCBI taxonomy): domain Eukaryota; kingdom Metazoa; phylum Arthropoda; class Insecta; order Hemiptera; family Fulgoridae; genus Lycorma; species Lycorma delicatula. The sequence continues at coordinate 90,975,700 of NC_134460.1, forward strand.
TCCAGACTATTGAAGAGTTAAAAGCTTATTGAAATTTAAGATAAATACAACATAGAGGGAAGTGAATGAATTCTTCCTCCCCAATTATCGACATATGGCAGTCATTTTTAAAGAAAAACTGGACCAAAGAAATTAGTCATATTTGTACATTTTATTCTTCTCTTTTTCTACATAAAACAAAAATTAAATTATGTTAAGTGCAGCAGTAAATTTTATTGTTTTGACCATCATGGATCTACAGGACATTGGAGTCCTGTACAAGAAGATTAAAAGGAACATTACAGGACTTCCAGATCCTGAATGCATCTGGCTGAGGTAGTTGTGGCGATGGCAATGGTGTTGCCGGACAAGGTTCTGTCAGTGTTTAACAAGGCTCTGTTGGATGGGGTGCTCCTGTTAAGTTGGAAGACCAGAAGTTTGGTGCTGCTAGGGAAGAGTGGAAGGGGAGCAGATCCCACTGGTTACAGGCCCGTGTGCCTTCTTAGTAGTGAAGCTAAGCTCTTTGAGCAGTTGGTGGCGGATCGGCTGAACCAGAATATAGTAGGTGGCGAGGGGCTCAGCGAATTTAAGTTTGGTTTTCGCAAGGGGCACATCACGGAGTGATGAGGCGGCTAGTGGATCCCGGCAGTAGTCCTGCTGGATGTGACAAATGGGTTCAACTCATTGCTATTCAGGTGGGTTCTCCAGGAGCTTAAGAGGGGGTGTGAGCCTGTATCTAGTATGTTTGGTGCAAGACTATTTTGCTGGGAGAACCATAGATCAGTCATTGGGACATTACTTTGGGGTGTTGCATATGATGGGCTTCTTAGACTGATACCCTCTCTTCCCAGAGAGAGTATCTCCCACTGCATTTGCCGACGATCGATCCCTGGTCATCACAACTAGATTGGAGGAGGAGATTATGGCCAGGGGGGACACAGCAATTCAGATGGTACATGCATGGTTGTTGGAGAGGCATCTCCGTCTTGCTGGTGAGAAATCCAGCTGATTATGTTGGGAAGGCAGTGACTTCGGCAGATAAGGCTCACAGTAGAAGGCGCTGAGATTTTCCCTGCGCCTGAAGTGAAGTACCTCGGAATCTGGCTTGACGATAAGCGATCGTTTCATCCCCACATCATTGAGGCCATTACTAAAGGAGCCAAGACTGTGTCTGCAGTGACAATATTAATGGCTAGGATAGGCAGACTGAGCTCATCCATGACGAGAGTATGGGGTCAATAGCGAGATCCGTGATCCTGTACACAGCCCCAGCCTAGAGTAGAGCCCTTTCAAAACAAGTGGTGTGGATTGGCTGCTCACCTTTCAAAGGCCGTTGGCATTAGGAGTGGCTCAGGTGTACAGGACAGTTTCAACGGAGGTGGTACTGGTCATAGTGGCCATGCCACTGTTGGATCTCGTAGCAGAGGTGGTGGTGGCAAGGTTGTTCGGGGTGTTGAAGAGTCAGACAAGGAGGGAAACACTAGGGAAGTGGCAGGCGAGATGGGTTGCAGCGCAGAAGGGGGCCTGGACAAGGAGGCTCATCCCACAGATACAACCATGGCTGGCAAGAGGGCTCGAGGAACTTTCCTATGAACTGACCCAGTTTATGTGTGGCCATGGTTGTTTTAACAAGTAAATATCTGTAAAACAGGAAGAGGAGGAGGTCACATGAATGCCTCTACTGTGGAGATTGCGATATGGTGGAGATTTATGGAGATATTGTGATAGATGGGCCGCAGTGAGGAGAGAGGTTAATACTGTTATTGGGTGCGTTACTAGCGATAATATTTTCGAGGCAAAAGGTTGTTTTTGTTCCTTTTTTGTCATTCTACCAAGTGATGTCATCTGGGAAGACTATGTCTGACCTCTGTGAATTTTTTTGTGAAAAAAGTTTCACTTGCTTCTTTTTTTTTTGTCATGGTGGACTTTAATGTACAGTGCATGGCTGGGAAGATGAAATGTCGATTGATGACCAGTCTTATTCTGGATGTTTTTTAACTTCCTTAACGAACAAAAATGTCAAAAAAAATTTTCAAAATTGAGCTGAAGATTGATGACAAACCAGTGAAGATACTGAGAAGTTGTTTAGAGTAACTTGGAGATCTGTTCAGTGAATTTTATTGGAAGATTTTGGGAAGACAAGAGTTGACTGCAAAGTTTGTGCTGCGGCTCCTGATTGCTCAGTAAAAAACAAGTCACTTAAAAGCATGCAGTGCTTTGAAAGAACAGTCCCAAACAGATTTCTTTTCCAAGATCATTACTGGTGACAATCATGGTGCGACTGTTATGAGCCCAAAAACAAACAATAATAGAGCCTATGGAAGACTATAATGTCGCCTTGCCCAAAAATAGCTCCCAAGTGAAGTCAAACATAAAGACAATGCTCATTTGTTTTTTCAATATGGTGGTGCATTTAGAATTCGTTCCACACCAGGTCAGATTGTTAATCAGAGTTTCTAATTGGAGGTTCTGAGAAAATTCTTAACATTTTGCTACAAAAAAAGGCATGATTTGTCGCAGAAGGGTAACTGGTTTTTCCACCAACAATGCACCTGCTCACACAGCTCTCTTGGTGCGCCAATTTTTAACAAAAAAATTAGCATGACTCCCTTGCCCCATCCCTCTTATTTACTTGATTTAGCTCTGCGTGAGATCTACTGGGCACACAAAATTCACAACAGATGAATTTAAAAAATGTTTTAAACAATGGAATAAAAGATTGAACAAATGTATTAGCTATGATGAAGAATATTTTGAAGGGGATTAAAGGTTTTTTGTAAAAAAAAAGTATATACATAAAACAAAAGAAATTCTAGTTATTTTTGAGTATATTCAAAAAATATTTCAGTCTGTTATCAAATATATTACATATTTATGATACTACAAACATTTAACATAGAAAAACAAAACTAAACTATAAAAAATATTTAAAAATTCAGATTTATATTTATTATATAAATTTTTAATTATAAATATCAAGTAATTTAAAAGATTACAGCAATAAAAAACATTAATCTACAAAATAAAAAAAAACATATGTCTACATTCCTATATATAGCTTATTAACTAAATAATAAAACAAAAACTAAGACAAATGTGAAGATATCATTTGGAAAATTATTCTATAACATTACTAATTATAACAATATGTCCATGTAATATACATTGGACAACATAACTTAAAAAATAATAATAATCTTAATTACTAATGTTACATTTAATTTGATTAAATAATGATGTTTTATACCTAAGAAAGGATTTTTAAACAAAAAGTAAAAGTTCGTTGAAGGAAATTTTTATTTTTTTATAGTCTGTTTTTTGTTAAATATTATTAAGTTATAAGGATTGTAATAAACACAGTCTCAAATCAATCTGAATTACACAAAACAGTACAGTACTAAAGGTCATATTAAAAATCATTTTCAATATGAAAAAAAATAAAAATGTATGGATATTAATTTTTAAAAAAATTATTTGATAAGAAACATAAATACACTAACTTGCTTTTATTAAAAGTGTATTCAAATCATAGAAAAAGTGTATTAAATGTGACAATTGTAACGATTATAGCTGATCTGACAAGCCACTTCTACAAATGAGTCATGGCCATTTTCAACAGAATCCCATGTTAGGTACACAAGAGAAAGAGAGGAGTGAATTACTTTTCCATTGTATTCTTCACTGAGCTTAATAAATGTTGCCAAGTATTATCAAAGAATGGATATCAAAATGGCAGAAGACATTCAGCCCTAAAAGAGCAATCTTCATTCTGTTCACTACTGGAACTGACAGTACAGTGTCATTTATTACATTACAAGAAAACAATTCTGGCCGATGGCTCTTAACCTAGGTACTTTATACAGACTAGGCAGATAGCAAAAAGCAATAAGTTAATTTGCCCCTTTTTGTTGTGAAGCAATGTTTCTTGTATAATGTTTCTCAATTTCGCATGGGATCCTAGAAAAAAATACCTACTGAAAAAATGTGCAAAACAAGATTTTGAAAGTGTTACTATAAATACATATCTAAAACATTTATTTTAATTGCCATTGCTTATGTGCAGTTGTAGTTTATAGGTATAGAATTCTGAATATCTGTACAATTAGTGGTAATTCAAAGTTCACACAGTGCAGCACGTGACAGCAGGGTTGCACACTAGTTTAATAAAACTAGTATTTATTTGAAAACTAAATGTATTGTAAAACTGAGAAAAATACATTAAATATAGATCTATAACTGATACATAGGTGCACAGTAGGACAGTAACAAGCAGAGCCATTTTACAGGAGTTTTTTTTGTAGAATCTGAGGATGCCAAATAATATTTGGTACCTTTTTTTTTTACATGTCAGTACATTTTTTTTTTTAGTTATTGGAACAGGATGGCTGTTCCAAAAATGAGAGACAAAATGTTGGTAATTATAGAATTATTAAATATCATATAACAGAAGGAAGATTATTGATGAATTTGAATGACTAAGAAAAAAAACTGTTGTATAACCTTAAAACCAAAAAAGGACAAAAAATCATATAAGATTGAAGTAAATCAAATTTATTATTTATAGACAATTAAAATAAAGAGAAATAAAGTATAGTTTTGTGTATAGTGTGCATGATGTATGTTATCAAATTGCAACATTACCACAAGTAAACTCATAAACATTTTAAATAAATTATTAAAATACTGCTAGGTATGATTTATAAATATTGATTTACAAGTTATTACTGAAATTTATTAATTAAGGAAGCAAGTAAAATATACATCATGGATTAATAATAAATTTATGACTCAAATTTTATGACTGAAATCTTAAATTTAACTTCAAATTTTATGAAATGTTTTTTCAAAATTCCTTTTTAAAATTTGTTTTATCTGTTGAATTCCTTGGAAGTAGATAGCATCTGTAGGTTATATCTACATTAATGTAATTTTTAAAGAATAAAAGTAATTTAACACTTACTTAAAAGGTTTTATTCCAGAATGAGTTAACATATGTATTTTAAGATTAGATTTGTTTTGAAACATCTTTCCACATTTTTCACAAGTACAGGAGCCAAGCATAGCTTTATGATGTACTTCTTTAATATGACGTTGAAGTGCTGCTCTAGAACCTAATACTTTCATACAACGTTTACATTGGAACTCTCTTAAAACTTCAGATATCTCTGTAAATGTAATAATAATAATAATAATAATAATAATGCTATTTAAAAATCATGACTTAACTTTAAGGTATTATACAATTAAACAAGAAAAGACTACAATATGATCCAATTTAATTAATAGACAGGAATGGAACATTTTAAATTGTACTCCTATATTGTTGGATTTTTATGGTAATAATGCTATTTTATTTTTAAAAAAATTCAATTTACAAAGCACATAAAGTTTAATACTACTATCCCTATTTAATACTACTACTACTATTTAATACTACTATCCTTATTATTAGTACATTTTGTTATTATTATTATTTATATTTATTATTTTAAACTTAATATTTCAATGGATCTTAATAAATTTATTTTTAAAAAGGTTATTTATTATCTTTATTATTCATTTTTTAACTGTATCAACGTGTAACTGATTTTGTATTTTTGGTGGACAATGAAATGACATATGATGGACCAGAAATATTGTTTGGCTAATTCAAGATTTTAATCCAATGAAACTGGAAATTTCTGAGTCCATAAAAGGTTTTTATATAGATTATACTTTTTTATAATAGATACTATACATGCACTATAAAATATATTGTATATATCTTCATTCACACTCTTATCCTTTATTTATCTATTGATTTTACATATGGAACTATTTTTGATCTCAAATGCTTTGACAGTTTACTTAGAATGTCATTAAATTTTAAATTATACTTTTGCATAGTATTTTATTTTTAATAAAAGAATAAAACTAATCTGTAGCATAAATTTAAAACAAAATTTTAAAACATTTGGTTTCAATTTTTGTCTTTGTTAATACAAATAGCAGTATGTATTTGTCTTCTTTGGGAACCAATTAAATGTCACATTAAAATAAAACAAAGGATTTTAATTAAATTATAAACCTATAAATAATTAATAATATTATTATTATATTATATAAACAACTCATGAAGAAAATAACAAAATTTCAGGATATGTTCTACTGGTGAAAATAAAGAAGTACAATTTAATTTAAAACAGTTAGGATATATGAGCTCTCTGTTAGAGATGGGAAAAGTTGCTTAATGTAATATAAGTAACACTATCCGACTTTTCTGAATTTTGAATTAATTGCATTCCTTCCAAACAGAAGGAAACTTTTCTGTCTATTTTAAAAGAAGTTATTTTTTCTCAATCCTTTTTCTAGTCTGTTGTAAATATTAACTATGAAAGTATGTATTTATTCAGAGTATTAAAATATGTGGCTAATGCAAAAAATATCTATCTTTATTAACAGCCATGGTAGCAATTTAAAAAAAAGAATTGGCTGCGAAATTGAAACTTATCTTTAAAAATAAATCAAAAGATAAATTTCTGTTAATAAATATAATTAAAAACTAAACTTTTTTTAATATTCTCTTAAAAATTAGAAAAAGAATACTAAGCTTGTACAACTGAGAACATAAAATCTTTACTGCTTAACAGATAACACAAAAAAGTTTTTCATGTACAATTTTCTCTAATTTTGATAAGTTGTAATGCGGTTTAAAACTCAAGTGGTTCATATACACCTTTTCAAAAACCAACTTTCCTTTTGTAATACATACTATGAATCAGAACGTAGTGGCTGCAGCAGCCATGGTACAATTATAATAAAACTCACATGTATAACTATAGCAGATATTAAAATTTAATCAAAACACAATTCTTACCACTGTGCATTCTTTTAATATGTATTTTTAATTTTTGAGGTTGGCAAAATTTTCGACCACAATAATCACAAAGAGGTCTAGTTCGATGAGGATTAGCAGCACATCCATATGTCCTGTGCATTTCTAAATAATTAAGTCTCAGAAAGAACTAAAAGAAAAAACAAAGATTTAATGACATAAATGTAATTAGCTTTACTGCAAAAGAAAATGAAGATTGTGAATACTAATTACTTATAGTGTAGCAAGTAAACTAATTTCAGTGTTATTCAAATAATAATGAGATGTACTTATAATTAAAAAAAAAAAATCAACTACATGTTCACACAGTAAAAGTTCACAATCACCATTTCATTAAAGATGATTCAAGGTGATATTATCCCCAAACTGGTGAAAAATTTTATACATGAATAAATAATGTTCATGTAATAGTATGAGCATTATGTGACCAAAAGTCATGTCAGTATTTAAAAAATTATTTTTACCCAGTATCTAACAAAATAGGGGTTGACAAAAATAATAATGAAATTAGATAGATCTCTTCTGTATGCTACGTGAGTCACCATTTAAGATGAGTTTAATATTTACATAAATAAACTCTTAAATAATTTATTATGTTTTTTGAATTGCTTTCACATCAAGTTAAAATCTGACGAGGCTACAAAATTCCCCAAATTATCAAAAAAATGGATAACATAATTAAAAGTTCTAACTTTACTTTGATGACTTAAATAAATATTCTTCTAATCTGGGTATGTTTGACCAAAGGTTGATGTTTATTATATTAATAAATTTAAATAAAAATATGAATTGGTGAACCACCAGATTGTATTAGAAGATGTTTTAAATTTACATCATTCCAGTAATGGCAGTGGAGTTGTGTTGTTATTATAAATTTTCTGGTTATTAGTGTGTTTTCTAAATTTTTAAGTTTTTGTTATGTATTTATTCATATTTGTTATTTGTCTGATACAATTATACAGGATGGCCGGAAGTCAGCGTAGCCCTAAAGTTAATGAAAAATATGAGTTACGATATGTGTTCAGAACATACAGTATTTTTGTTGGGGTTGGTTGACAACAGTTTTTTACAACGTCACACACTCTGAGTAAAAGACAGTTGTTCTAAAATGGCTGACATGAGTAGTTACAGCATTGAGGAGCAGTTAGTGACAAGTGAATGGGTTCATGAATGACAACATATGAATCAAACACTGAAGTTAATTAGTGATATGTTTCGGCAACGCTTTAATAAGCAGCCACCACGAAAAGTAACAATGTTGGCTTCAGAAAAACATGAATTTGAATTAGAAGGGCTGTGGAAAGGACAAAAGTTAAACCACAGTTAGAAACATGTGCTGCTGTTGCAGTTTCCATTAAACAATCTCATATGAAATCAACTCGTAAACGATCAGCTGAACTTCATATACTGCAGATGACAATGCAATACCATATGAAAAAAACTTGAAAGTTAGGCCTCTTCTTCTGATGTTCATCAATAAATTGTCAGATGCAGACATGGAATGTTGCGCTGCATCTTGCCCAGCTTTATTAGAAAAGTTCCCTGCTGTAGTGCACCGTGGAAAGGTGCTTTTTACTGATGAATGTGCAATTTATCGCAATTCGCATGCCAGAAATGTGTTATTTTGAGGGAATGGAAATTGTTATTACATGACAGAGTTGACGAACTTAAGACGAACCAGTGAATACACAAACTTATTTTGAGATGTTGGAGGCATGGTTAATACCAGAGTTTCATGAGAAGGATCTCATGGAATGAGTATATGTGCAGCAGAATGGAGTACCTGCACATTTTGCTCTATCAGTCTGCGCATTCTTGATGAAAAATTTCCAGGACAATGGACTGGCCATGGTACTCCAGCCTCACCAGCTCTGTTATCATGACCACCACAAAATCCTGATCTCATCACATCAGACAATTCATTATATGGAATTATCAAGGCATATGTATCTCCATGTTGCTACACCACAAATGAAGAATTACATGATGCTGTGAAGGACACCTTCTGTAATGTTACATCAAAAATGCTCCATCGCATGTCACAGAAGACATGGCAAGGTATAGAACTGTGTATGCAACATGAGGGTGAACACACAGACCCACTGGATCATTAAAATTAATACTACGTATCAAGTGAGTAAATAAAATAATTCATTATTATATCACATTTTTCAATTATAAATTTTTAGTTCTAACTTTAGGGGGTACAGTGACTTCCTGGCCACTCTGTAGAATTGTGTACTGATTGATGATGCAGGATCCTGCAAAAGTCAACTACTAGCATTAGTTTTTTTAGGTTTTTCTGTTACAGTGTATGGTGGTTAAATTGTTATTTTTTGGATATAGACATTGACAGATTTTTTAAATATCTTTTTTGGTTCTAACAAATTTTTTCTATACTTCATACTTTCATAGAACCAAAGAGTAGAAAGGAAAAGATACGATAAGGTGGATCAGTGAGGAATAAAAAATCATCCACAATAAATAAAAAATTCACACAACTTTTTAAAAGACAAACAATGTTTACTCTTCATAAAGAATGCTTTCCATAAATAAATAAAAAAATAATAAATTACCATACGATTATCAGATTAGTAAAAAAAAACAATAGCTAATAATTTGCACAAAAATACTCTATTCAAAATAAATCCACAGGTGAATTCAGAAATTGGTATATATAAGATGGCATTGCTGATCATTACCTTCACTACTTTTTAAATGTAACAGATACTATTAATTCAAATAATAAACAATTCTGAATATCAGTCTTTCTAAAGCATAAAGAATACTGCCACGGTAATTCAAAACTGTGGTAACATGGTTAAGATAAATAAAATTAAACATTATAGATTAATAACTTGTAATCACTTTTATTTAAGTCTCAAAATGAATAAATAAACTGACAAATTATATTAAATTCTATTAACATAAACAACCTAATACAGAATATTGAGATAAGACATCTTACCTTAATTTTATCATGCTAGTATGTTCGCAGGATTTCATATCCTGTCATGATTGAATTATTTAATTACACTGCATATTAAATATAGATATTAAAACCTCAAAATTCTGAGCTATATTCTGTTCAGTTAGCTTATAGAATTCAAGCATACAAATTGTGCATATCGTCATATGCACAATTTGTTTACTTGAATAGTTTAAGTGGCCAATTCACAAGCATCTCTCGTGAATCCTGATGCATATAAAAGAAACTACACAACGTCAGTATTCAGTAACCACCCGCTATTATATTTTTAATTATATATATTTTAAATTTAAATAAATTAAGACATTTTATTTGAGTTTTTAAGAGTAATGAAATTGTCAATTGTCCACAAACAGTAAAATTTCACTAATATCTTAGATAAAATTTCTAAGATAATAAACAAATAATAAATTCAATTCAGTTTTCGTCATCTGATTGTGAGAAATCCATAGTGCTGTCAATATTAAGATATACAATGGGAGCCTCAATTTTCTTTTCTGTTATAATATCAAATTCCTAATAATTTGGTTGAACAGTATCTATTACATGTTTTAGAAAGTTTTTCCATTCCTGCTGGTCTGTTTTATCGATCACTTTTAAGCATAAATTTTTAACATCAGATATTTTAAATACAATATTTTCTGATGATATATAACTTTTGATTTGTTCCCAAATTAACTCAATTGGGTTGAGTACACAATGATAGGAAAGTAACCAAAGCAAGGTTTTGACATTGAATTTGTTAAGTCATCAATTTTATATACATTAAAATTACTTTTAATAAGTGAAACCCTTTAGAATAATTGGACCTTAAGTTCATCCTCTTCTAAAATCACTCCTTTTGAACTAAGCCACAATTTGGTATCATTCTTTTTCTAAGACACGGCTGGAATTTTTTCCTTTTTAAATGAATATAAGGGTATTGTCTAAGACAATAACTGAATTATCTTCCAGAAAAGGTAACACATCGTTAAATCATTTCTCAATAAATAAAATATGTGTACTTTTTATGAAATTCACGTTTTTATTAAAATCATCAACTTTTTCTTAAATTGATTTGTGTAGTTGTTTTTTTTTTTAGGAAACCGTAATTCATTAGTAAATTCATACTCGCGAATCACACGGTACAACAATGCAGCACCACAACTTCACTTATGTTAGCACTTTATTAATGATCTCTGAAATCAATGCTGTTGGATTACTCACTCTGCAATTCACATTTATAAACATTTAAAATGATGTTTTTTCAGCACGACTTAAGGGCTTTTTTCGCACGAGATATCAGTAATTGTGTTCTATTATCAGCTGAATTGATATCAGAGATGGTGTCAAAATTGATATAACTCAAGTTGTACAGACACAAATGTAGGAATAACTCACATTCCAATAAGCTTAAAAAAATTGCATTATATTAACTTTAAATAACATTAGAGTAAATAAATAATTAACAGAAACACAAAAATTGAACATGAGAACAAACGAGTGATCACATGAAAATATCAAGGGATTTAATAGAACTGAGAAGGCATAATATTACATAAACCTTTGATTACATTGACAACTAATACAGTGATTTACATATGAGTAATTATTATAGTGTTGTGTATAGATATACCTACGTTAAAAATCAGCACTGATGCAAGGGACGTGATTCAGCAGATCATGATGAACTCACTCACACAAAGGCAATGTTTGTTTGTTCTTAACTCTATAAGCTATTTGAATAAAGTATATAATGTTTATGTTAAGAGAATTTAAAATATAATATAACAGTACAGAGGAATAATATGAATCCTAAAAAGATTAATTTCAATAAAGTAAATCATATTACAAGTAACAATCTAAGAAAATTTAAATGAGTTTCTGATGGAGAAACAATTTTTCAGTGCCTTGATTATCTGAATAAGACTACATTGCAGTAGGAGATTTGAAGCCAGCTCCTAATTACATGTAATATTAAGTACTTTCTTTATTTGAATGTTATTTTATTCTTATTATTGTTAATTGGTAATTTAATAATATTGAGTAAAACTGTAATCTGTTCTAACAGTTCATATGGTAAAAATTGATTTTATGGAAAAATTTAAAAATAAATAAATAAACTATACGAACATGACTTATAGAGAATGGTTTACAGAAGGCTGAACTTACTGCTACTAGTCATTTGAAATTTAAATGTTACCAATAAAAAGACATGATACTGATACTTTGAAGATTGTTTCTATTATGATATAAGTGATAGAATTCTTCAGCCTTAGGATCAGTTAATCTATCATCAATTCATGGGCATCAAATGATTGTTAGACAGAAGATGAAACAAAATATAATTTTATGGATATACTTTATCTAACTTATTCACAATATTGTTAGAATACATCTGATCCTCAGAAGAACTGGTACATCATTTAACTTATGATATACCCTAATCATAGGGTACAGAGTACACTCTTACTCTATACTATGTACGCTATGATATAGTCTTAATAAATTCTCAAGTACTTATCAGGCTTTGTACAAGACAGTAACATTGGAGAGTTAAACCAACTTTTAGGCAGATGATAATATGCATTGGGAGATCAGTCATTATTATTAATAACACTGGTCAACATAAAATTTGGAACTGAAAAGGGAGTAGGTGTTTTATATAGTATTTTATAAGCTGAATCTGAATATGTATTTCAAACATGATTTTGTAAAAGCATTAAAGATAGAGATGCCTTTAAATATTTTGCTGAGGTTATTTCATAATTAACAAATTAAAAGGGAATATTCATTAGGCCACAAATAAGAAAATTAATTTGTGAAAATATATTTGACAGCAAACTGAATCCTAAAGAACTAGCAGCAAACATGTTGTTACTGGTTTTCTTGGAAACAAAAAGCTGAAAACCATGATCAGCTTACAGCTTTGCAGTTCACTCTTAGTGAACCACAAAAAGTTTAGGCCGCAGAATGTCATTGAAAATTAATTTTTTCATTCTCACTTCGATTTCTTCCCTTTAAACTTGGATGATATCAGCGACGAACAAAGAGAAAGGTTCCACCAAGATATATTGCAGATGGAACAACGTTATCAAGGCAGATGGGATGAATCTATGATGAGTGACTACTGCTGGATGATAAAAAGAAGACTTCACTGAACACAAAAGAAAAAAGGAAATTAAGGTAAATGTAAATATCTACAAAATAAAGATAGGAATTTTAATTGTATTTATTATTATTTTTGTATTCTATTATTTAAGAAGTTTTCAATATTTTAAAGGGTCATAATTAAACATCTGATGGTAATGAAGAAAAACTGATTTCATTTTACAATTCAGCATAAAAAATACATTTTAATCCACCTACTTTCATCTCAGTTCCAAATTATTATTATTATTTTTTTTTTTTGTTGAACTGTGTAAGTAAAAATGAAGGTGAATGTGTACATGATAAGAAAAAAGCGAAGTTTGAGATTATGAAGCTTAAGCCAGTTCTGTTAACATGCTATAAGAAAAAGATTACTGATCCTGCTAAATTTATGATTAGTTAATTTATGATGTTATATAAATCAATATTTAAATGAAAGCATATGTAAAGAGAATTAGAACCAGTGGGAAGTTTCTAATCTTATGAAGAGCTTATAAGAGGAGTTCATAATTTTTCATTCAAAAATTGGTTTCTTAATAAAAGTAACAAAACAAATAAGTAACAGTTTGCTGAAAATTAAATTAAATTTATAATATTATTTTAGAAAAAATTAAAATTTGGAAATGTAAAGGATAAGAAACAGAAAAATGGGAAAGAATACTAAATCACTTAATAACAAAGGAAGTGTTATCAAAAAAGGGCATTTTAGATTTAAAGTATTTCACAATAAATGGACTTTTAAAAAAACAACTTAAGAAGACTAGAGTGAAATATACTTTTTCAATTCTTAAAATTTTGATTTAAATACAAAATTACATATCTTACTGAAATTAATTTAGACTGACTAAAGAAGTCAACATTTAGAGGAATTGAAAAAGTATTATTTTTTACTTGTCTGTTTTATTTTTTTTTATTATTTTAACTTTATTTTATTTAAAATACACAGTTCTACAAATAATGGTGTCCACAAATGCCATTCACAAGAAATTATAAAGGCAAGAACCCGATTTTAAAAATAAGAAACTATAAAATAATTTACAGTGACTGTAAACAGACACTTACATACCTTCTTGCAATACTGACATTGGTAAGCACCTTTACCATCATGTTCATCGGCAGCATGCTTCATAATATTCTCTTTTCCCAGAACAGACAATCCACATACCTTACAATGGTATTTTCGAATTGTCAAACTAAACTTGGGGTCATGAAAGACAGCGCAATGGCGCCTATAGTAAATAGGATGAGAAAATCTCAAGTTGCATCCACCACAATCTGAAAATGAATAAATAATGTAATTCAGTAAGTTCACTAACTGACTTGATTTACAACAAAAAAATAACAGCTTTTGTAAAACTTATTTCCTAATAGTGATAAAATATAAATTGTATGATATTTTCATGTATTCTTAATTAATAATATTTTGAAAGCTAGACAAGCAGAAAATGAGAAAAAGCAAGTTGCAAAACACTATTGAGGCAAGGATGTAATCTATCTCCTTAACTAATAATTTAAGAAGCAATAAAAAAAATTAAAAGATTTTCGTGTTCAGCAGAATATAAAAATATTACAATTAAGTAATAATACTATACAGTTTAGCTTAATCTAATAATGAGTTACAATAATTAATGAATGATATGGATTCATTGTTGAGTAAGAAAATCAGTTTTGTAAGAGAAGAAGAGTAAACAAAGATAGTGAAATGTGATAGAAGGACAACGGGAGATTAAATATTAAGATTAAAGATCAACATATATCAAGATTCTTGATCACCGGGCACAAAATGATTTTGCTAAATTGTATACTCTTATTTATAATAAATACTTATATACTTGAAGGCATGTAAAAATTTTAAGGTGTTTGACCACTTTGTTCAACAGAAATTTTACACTATTCTTTATGAAGCATTACTTTCATACTTCTTATTAAATTTAAATATATATGAACACATCTCATAACAAGTAAGGGATTACAAATCAGTAAAGCAAGGGAGGAAGAACATTTCTTTTTGAACTTTTAAAACATTTTTATAACTGGACCATCCTTACAGCAAGGTAATCACTATTGCCTTAAGAAAACAAAGTAGATGTATTTGATAGTTTGAGGAGGACAAAACAATTACATTTTAATGACTTTGGCTATGTTAACCTGTCCTTGGTTACCAATCTGTTACTGTATTCTATTTAACAACATAGACTCTACTGGATTTTATTTAACAAGCTGCAAATACACATAACTCAAATAAGGAATGCAGTTAGTTGCCTGCTTACTTTGAATCAAGAAAGCTGCACTAGTTAGGGAGGCTTTTGAAATATTATAAAAATTAACTATTTAATTGAAACATTTGAAATTTTTATTATGTGGCATGAAAACTAATTTCATAAATAAGATCGTAATCATAATCTGTAACTACTACTATTTTAAAAGCTGAAATAAATATTATATCTGTATAAATAAAGCATTTCTCAGAATGACTGTTCATCAAAATAGACTGTACTTCTACGACATCTGTAAATAAAGTAATGAGCCTGGTTAAGAAAAACGTTTTATTTACAATCCAATTATACATGGATTCTCACCTTTGAACTAGTAGTTCCCTTGGGAAGCCACGCAACGCTTGAAACGGTTTCCCACTATTCGAACTCAGAAACCTGTAACTTATCCTTCAGATGGTCGGTTACATTTTTAAAAATATTTTCTACTGTTCCAAAATTGTGTCCTATGAGGTGTTTTTTTAAAGTTGGGAACAAGAAAAAGTCGCAGGGATTCAAGTCAGGTGAAAAAATGGCATTGTCCATAAGTTGTTTTTTCCTACAGGACAGACTGCAAATCAATATGTGTACCGAGAAATTCTTGAAAGACTGTAGAAAAGAGTTGCCCACGTGAGACCAGCCATCAAAGATAACTGGATGCTGCATCATGACAAAGCACCTTGCCACACTGCACTCTCAATTAATGAGTTTTTGGAAAAGAAAAACATTCCTGTAATTCTTCAACACCTTATTCATCTGATTCGAGTCCCTGCGACTTTTTTCTGTTCCCAACTTTAAAAAAACACCTCAAAGGACACCATTTTGGAACAGTAGAAAACAAAAAAAATGTAACCAACTATCTGAAGGATATTCCAGTTTCTGAGTTCCAACACTGCTACAAAGGTTTTCCCACTTCAAAATAGGGAACTATTTTGAAGGTAATAAGACTCCATGTATAATTGGATTATAAATAAAAAGTTTTTCTGAACTAGTCTCATTACTTTATTTACAAACCTCGTATACCAATCCTTCACATCACATGCATATATTTTCCTACTCAACTTAAAACAATACTAAATTTCATTAAAAATCAAATAATACAGGCTGCTGCTACTTTTTGTAATATTAACTTAAGTTAGTAATAGTTAGTTAAGTAAATATTTAATATAATGTAACCACTTTGCTACACAATTGAAAGAAAGTTTTTTAGTGACACATCTATATAATGAATTTCTTACATACATTGTTTATTAATTAGAAATGTCATTTACAAATAAACCAGCAACTAGCGAGGTAGAGTAATAAAACAGAACTCATCACCTGAGAAATATCTTTTAGCTTCTAAACCATCTTTTGACTTATTTTGTTATAGTAAATACATTATATAATAAATGCTTTTGATTCTTTTAAATAATAATATTGCTAATAATGCTTTATTAAAATAATATTAATGCAAAAATTAATTAAAGAAAAAAAATTATATCAGAATATATAGATGCAGTAGTAGAACAAATGTAAAATGAAAATAAAAGTAGTCCTCATTTAAAAAAATAAAAAAAGCATCAACATAAAGATGGTCTAAGGGCTATGAGATGCATCTCAAACAGCAGATTCTGTTTACACATTTATTTAGGTGTTCATATATTAAATTGATAGTGTAGAATGGATGATACTGTCTTAATGAATTATTTTTAAATATAATTTTATATTATTTAAAAGAGAAGTAATACATTATTAGTTTTCTACTACAATTGGATGTATTTTTACAAAGGAAAACACAATTCACATACTTCATTGGTTGTAGTCATAACTGCAATGGTTGTAGGTGTATTCACTTGAGCATAAGTTAAAACATGAAAATTACAATTATTATCATAAAAAACACAGATAAAATCATTACAGCAATCTTCACATTTTATCTAACATCAAGTATGCCAGTTGATAAAATGTCTTAATTGTGGGAACTTTTTAAATTTTCAATGTATGAGTTTTTTAACATAAACACATGTTAAAAAATATCCACACCATTTCTTATGTATACACTGCAAACTTAAATGATGAATCAAAAAAATGTTTAATAGACACTTTTGCACTAAAATACTGACAGCAACAATGTAGTAAAGTTAGTGTCTATAATTTTTCAAATGACATTACCTGTTCATGCACACACAAGCCACTAAAAGACAAAATTTAGCATCATATAAACAAAAATTTCAAGCTATAAGTAAATTGTACACAAAATGCAGAAATTAAGTATTAAATAATATTACAAGTATACTAATTTGAGTTAGCAATCCTTTGTGTGATAACACATAAATATCTTTTATTTTAAAAAAGAATAAGGATTAAAACAAGAATAAACAGAATAATAGAACAAATTAAAAAAAAATTAGCCAACAAAGAAGAAATCAGATGGACACAATAATCTTCCTCATATTATGAAATAAAGCTTTATAATAAGTAATAAAAGAATACTGGAAAAACAGAATAAAAGTAAATTAAGAATTTACAGTCTACTAGCCCCCAAGGTAAGGAGAGACTACACAAGATCGTCTTTCTATGTAGTGGGTCTATTAAACCTCCTAGTTTTGATACAAATTCAAAGGATGCCACATAATGTGACCAGATTAAAACAAACCGAATACATATATATATATATATACATATATATAGAGTTGAAGTGTTATTGTAACTGTTTTTCTGCAAAAATTGAGGTAAAATCTTTTTTGCGCTTACTTTACTGCGTGAAATACATAAACAGTATGTCTGAAAAATTCCTGAACTAAATTAAATAAAAATACAGATTTAAAGATAAACAAATTTACTCATATCAGCCTTCTACATAGAACTCTTCTCTAGTTATACACTCATTACAGCACTGGTAGAGCCCATCAAATACTCTCGAGAAATCAGTTTGTGGGATCGCCTTCAAATGCTTGGAGCAAGCCCTTTGGATGGCCGGAATGTCGTCAAAAAAGCGGCCTTTCATCTTCAACTTAAGTTTTGGGAACAGAAAATAGTCTGCTGGAGCCAAGTCGGGTGAACGGGGCAGGTGGGATAAGGCAGTGATTTGATTTGTGGCATAATAACGTGTTAAGACTGTTACCATGTGTGCCTCGGCATTGTCATGCAAGAGAGTCCAACTGCCCGGATCCTGGTACTTGACAAATATGACGCATCAGTTGTTTCATTAATTTGAAATAGAATTTAGAATTCACGGTTTGACCAATTGCAAGTACATTTTTGCAACGTTTTCGTCGAGAAACAGCTGTTGACGGCCTCCCGCTTCGTTCATTCATCATCCAATGATTCTCTACCATCTATGGTATGTGCTTCTACCAGATGTATATTGTAGTACGAGATGCGGCCTAATCACTGAATGCCTGCTGTATCATAGAATAAGTTTCAATGAAGATTTTTGAAGTTGAACACAAAATTTTATTTTGCTTCTCTGTTCCACATTGCAAGCGCGCATAAGGTCACATGAAAACAATGTACGCCAAATATAACTCAAGACTGCAGTGACAAAACATGATGAAATTTTGTACACACACTCATCAGACATAGTAATACATAGTTCCTTGGTTGTCGTGAGAGATGGCGCTACTTGTATCGACTACAGAAATTTAGTTCGGGAGCTTTTCAGACATACTGTGTACATTCTATTATGCAAAATAAGGTATAAAACATTACACAGTAAGAACTGATAAATAATTTTTAGCTGCTCAATTTCAATCCTACTTTTAACTGTTGCAAAATCAGCATATTTTTGTTAACCTGGATACATTGTAAAAGACATTTTTTTCTGAACCCATTTTTTTGCAAATTCTTCAGCCTTCTGCCATTCACATGGAACATCTAAACAAAAAACTTAATAACTGATCTTCCTGAGCAAAATCTACACTAGTTAGAGATAATCCAGTTGAATTTATTCAAATACACCAAAATCTCATTGTACATGTCATCATCTATTATTTTAGCAATGCTGATGAAAGGTTACTATTTTTATTTCTATAATGATTAATTGTATCACATGTTAATGAATCGTCACAAATTTTGAAATCATAAATGCATCAAGGAAAATTCTTAAGGAAAAAAATAATATTTATCAAACCTTTACAAAATCTTATGTAGTGTAAAATATTTGTTTAATAGAATGACAAAAGAAAACAAAGCTAAGATTTTTAAATGAAAAAAAAATAATTACTGCTTGACCGACATCACACTGCCCAATTAACTTTTATATAAAATTCATGAAATACTTCATCAAAGAGATGATATAAAATTCAACAGCAATGGACACCATACTTTTGTTTGCTAAGAGGAAAAAATTTATACTATATCTAATTAAGGATTATTATTAAATTAAGAATTAATAAAGAAAATAAATAATTAAAAAACAAATACATAAAAAGTAACATTTACATAAAATATAAATAAAGTGAGACAATAATCACTTGTTTTAGTCATCTTCTTGTTAGACCAAGCAGATGATATATGATCAGTCCAATACAGTAGCTCTTCTCCTTCAGTTACAGAAACAGTAGTAATAAAGTATAATTTTGAATTATTTTGAATTGGTGCTAAATTACGAGCCTCTCTTACTGGTGCAGGGCGTAACCAGCGTAGCCAATTAGAATAGTCTGAATCCTGTGTACTGATGTAATTGCACTTACCATCTTCAATAATCTTAAAACAAAACCATAAATAATATAATGAATAAAATAATTGAGACAAGATACAAAAATAATACATTTACA
Source organism: Lycorma delicatula (assembly GCF_047948215.1). Classification (NCBI taxonomy): domain Eukaryota; kingdom Metazoa; phylum Arthropoda; class Insecta; order Hemiptera; family Fulgoridae; genus Lycorma; species Lycorma delicatula. The sequence continues at coordinate 90,995,683 of NC_134460.1, forward strand.
CTCACAATCAATCATCAATCATGTGCATAGAGATTTTACATCCGCATACAAAAACACACAAACATAATGTATGTGTTTACCTATCTAGCTTTTATCAAGAAGGATCTGGGTTTAAATCCAGTAAGGTTTGACATTTTTCTTATACTACAAAATTCATCTCGCATCAAAAAAAAAAATAATTTAACCGGACATAAAATGTGAATACATAAAATTTTTAACAAGTTGAATTACCCACTACTATTTGATAGCAGTAACAATTCCTATCTATAACTCGAAGGATCCTTAAAAAGGTTTCACACCAAAGTTATTTTGATCCCCCAACAACTCAATCAGAAAAACTTCCACACTTTCATGTGAATTTTCAAAATAGTTAGTTAAAATAATACTAACTGTGTTAATTTTCAGTGTTTTAAATTCAACATCAAAAATCAATCCTCAGCTAGGAAATAACAAAACCAGTTTCTTCAAAATAAGGATTGAATGTCCATTAACTGTTTGAAATATCAAGGAAAGCTTCCACGGAGTTATTTTAAATATTATTTATGAAAAAAAAATTCTCTTTTAAATGCATCCTGAGAAAATAAATTTAAAAAATTCACCAAAAAGGGAACAGTTTTAATTTTTGCCCTATTATGTTTATTTTGGTCAAATTTTAAATAAACATAATAAGAACATAACACAATAATAAACATAACTAAGATATCAACCATGTAAATTTCAATATCTAGTTAAAATCAATTCATTCAGTTAGTTTTGTTAAACTAGTTTTGTCAACACAGACAATCCTGTACAAACAAAATTTTACAACAAATCAAGCTGATGAGTACAAATTGAAATAATAGAAATTTGTTTCAGTTTTGGATGAAATGCAAAGATAAAATAAAATAAAATGTTAACTAATTTTATTTTACATTGCTCTAATAACTTCAAATCTTATTCACAATAGCTCCTGAAAATGTTATAATGGAAGATTAAAAAAGGTTAACTTAAAAATCTGATGTGAGCACCACATGACTTCCTTGTATGGCTATTAAATTACATATACACATTTTCGTAAAATGAAAAGTACATAAAATTTTATTTCATTAATAATTTCTGATATTTTTTTTTTGTTATTAAATTATTATTTATCGTACAAATTTTTTACCATCAGGAGTTAATAATTATTGATAAATAAATTTAAAAAAAAAAGCAGATGAAGTCCGATTCGAACTGATGTGCCTTTCCCTTTTACGATCCAAATATTTCGTTAATTAAAATTTAATTTGGCTATAACTTTGGAAACAATGAAAATAAGTATCACTTATGATATATCATTGAAAAGCTCTCAGTAAGGGCTTATTACTGCAGTTAAGAAAAAGTCCAAAATCCAAACATTTTTGGATTTTGGACATTTTTGGACACTTTTCGTTCAGTTGATTGCAATAAAAAAGAGAGGTGTACAACAAGATGTTACAACAGTCCTAAATCCAAAATTTCAACATCCTATGGTTAATCACTTTCAAGTTATGCCAGACACATACGTACACACATACATATATATAGATGTCACGCCGAAACTAGTCAAAAGGATTCAGGGGGATGGTCAAAATGTATATTTCCGTTGAAATCTGAAAACCAAAATTTTTCATGATCACAATACTTCCTTTACTTTGTACAAGGAAGTAAAAAAGATTTAATTTGGCTTTACATAAATAGTCAGTGTGTATAATTATGTTAAACAACAAATCAAACTAAATTTAATAAATAAAACATTTTAAAAATTCACATCATAATAATTTCAGGCTTTTGCAGCCACCTTCAATGAAGGCTACTGGTGTTCTCAGTTCAGTATCAGCAGCTGTAATTACAGGGATTTTTTGAGTAATATAGATCCATGTTTAGAATTTCACTGAAAAGCATATTGGATCTGGATTGTGTCTGTTCATTTTATAGATGGTTGATTGTCTACATGTGTGTGTGTGTGTGTGTGTGTGCATTTTATGATGTTTGATTGTCTTAAAGTAGTCCTGTTTTGTATGTGGCATAGAAACCTGTTTTTAACTCTGTACCAGTTATTTAAATTCATGAGATGGTTGGCCTTCATGTGTTATGTTATCTTTGTTTTAATCTCTTTGTGTTTATTTTTTGTCCTGTTACTTTATGAAATACAATTTATGTTATTTCAGGAATGCTGTGTTCAGAAAATTGTATTTTGGATGTAACACTAACATATATAAACAAATACTCCAATAAAACAGTTCAGAAACTAAAAAATAAATGGATAAAGCCTTACGAATAAACAACAAAATATTAAATAGTGTTTACAGACTAAACACAATCCCTAAACAACAAATAGCTCTACAAATATTTGAAATAAACTGGTTTGACTAAAAAATTTTCTTCATCAGATAAATAAGATGCAGTTTCAAACAAAGCAACAATGAACACCAAAGTGTCCTCCACAGGACACTTGTTCGAGTGAACATTTGCCAATGAACTGTCTCATAGATGCAAATTACAAATTCACCTAAATTAACAGTAACCTTCATATTCTAGATATAAAAAAAAAAGACTAAATCTTAATAGTAAAAGATCCGGCAGCTGATATCTGCAGGTATCTGTTTTTTTAATGAAATTTGATCTAAATGAATGATTAATGATAATTTAATAAATTACTGCAAGGTTGCCTAGCAAAAATTAGCCGCAATTACCTTTAATTAAATACATTGTAATTAATTTATTTTAAGGAATTGCAACTATATTTTTTTTAAGTGAAATAAATGTCATTTGAAAGAAAATGATACGAAGAATGTAAAAAAAAAATAGTTGCCAGCTCTCAGTCAGTCGCAACCTCCAAGTTGCCAGGTATAAACAGGTATGTTGTTAATTATTAATGGTCATTGTGTTTTTTAAAAAAATATTATATACTAAACTGAAGTTTCATTTTTTCTGTACATGACATGGTTCCCTATAAAAAAATGGCCGCAAGTATTAGTTGCCATTATTTGAACTAATTACTTTTAGTTTAGATGAGGATGAATGAGAGAGAAGGAATGTGTGGGCTGCTTCATATTGTAAACAAGAACGCGGCGTGACTATTGTATACAGAAAAAATTACACTTCAATTTAGTATATAATTTTTTTGAAAAACAAGATGAGCGTAAATAATTAATAATAACATACCTTTTTACACCTGGCAACTTGGAGGTTGCGGCTGAGAGCTGGCAACCATTTTTCTTTACATTCTTCACATCATTTTCTTTCAAATGACGTTTTTCACTTAAAAAATATAGTTGCAATTCGTTAAAATAAATTAATTACAATATATTTAATTAAAGGTAATTGCGGCTAATTTTTGTTAAGCAACCCGGCAGTAATGTATTAAATTATCATTAATCATTCATTTAAATTGAGTTTCATTAAAAAAACAGATGTCTGCAGAAATCAGCTGCCGGATCTTAGACTATAATGTATGTGAAAATTATGATACATACAAAAGAAAGCACTAAACAAAGAAATTCCTTTTTTATAGCATTATAAATATATCCTCCTAACCACATAAAATGTCCAGCAATAACATCGGTTGATACCAGAGTGAGAGCAGCAGCACCAGTCACTAAAGATGGTCATAAAAGCAATTGATGATAAAAGTTTTTAAAATGTTATAAGTAATAAATCTGGTTTGGTTTGTTATAAAAAAATATGATAGTTTTACATTACTGTCACTGCTGATCAGCATATACAAAAACACTGCAAAATCTTTTGTAATTTGAGTACAAAGATTATGATTATATAATTAATAACTTACATAGCCTATTCAGCCAAATATATTACTGCAAAACCTTACTTTAGTAATGAAAGTAAAATTTAAACTTACTTCCCAAATATCTTTCATCGAGAAATCATCAGGTATCTCCATTTCCTTAATAGGCTGTCCAATAAGAGGTCCAAACTGTGTAGAAGCTGGTAATGGTTGTTTTGCAATAACACTAAAACCATGATCGGAATCAATCTCTTTTAATTCTAAGCAATCAGGCAATGAAACACTAGCAAAATTTGTTTGAGATTCATATGATGATTCTTCATCTCTCACTTGTAACCCAGGAGACTGTGACCTAACCCACTCATTAAAACTGACTGAATCAGATATTACTTTTTCTGGATTGCGCAATGGGCAACCATCTTGTAAGTGCCTTGAATCACAATCGCAGCACAATTTAATCGTAATTGAAACTCTATGTGTCTCATTATCATTGATTATATTATTTGAAATTATATTAACATCATCTATTTTACTATCACTACTTTCAGAAAATTCTGTCCTTGGTAATAGTTTTACACTTGATTGTACACTTTCATCAGTCTTAATAAATGTGTTATCTTCCACTGATGACACATCAGCCTCAGATAATTTGGTTATAATTTCATCGTGAGAAATAGGTTCTGAAACAACTTTCCTGTAAACAATAAAATAAAGCAATATGATAAAAAAAATAAAGAGCAACATAAAATTACACGATTAAAAAAAGATAAATCACATATTTTAAATACAGTTTACTTTTATGTTAATCTTTATAATGTTGCCTTCAATATGTTTCTGTTTATTCTTTAACTATACTAACCTTGAGAAATGATACCTCAATACATTAATAGGTAATCGGACAGTTAAAAAATTACTCAAACCAAAAATAATTATGTAACTAAATAAAATCCCTATTCAAATTAAGCATAAAGTAACATTAAAAATAAAAGAAAATTAAGGATTTCATTATTTTAACTTATTGCTCTGTTTCTATCCGTAATTATGAAAAATTGAAATAATAAAATTTTTTAATAAATAATTAGTCAATTATGATACCATTCTAATCTTTATAATTGTATCATCTTTATGATACTTCATTTTTAAGATAAAGAAAATTTATAATTAGAAAAGCTTACTTTTGGTTTTTATAACACATCAACAGACAAACAGCTACAGCATGTGCTAACAATAATTTTTTTTAAATGATAAAGAATATCACCGAATTGTTAAGAAAAAAACAGTATATATAAATTAGGTTGGCACAGCATCCTAATAACTTAATTTTTTACTGAAGTATTGGTGTTTGTACAAAGTAACCAAATTTTTGCTGTAAACTAAGGGTTTTTTCTAATAATAAAATCATGCTAGGAAGAATCAGGATACTATAATTATTAAATATTAATTATGGTTAACTATTAACACTATGTAGAGGTAATTTATAATTATATAAACCAAATACTAAATGTGTTTGCTTATTTTGATTAATTTTTTTATTTAATTTCCTTTCTTTAGTTATTTGTAGAATTTACAATTTTTCTAATGGACTTTGTCTTTTGATTAAGCTGACCTGGTTAGGCTGAATTAGTGAAGTTAAAAGAGAATACAATCTAATATCAAATCATTCAACAAACCATACATGGACAAAAGTTTCAATACTTTTGCCTGTTAAAAAAACAACAGAATATTTTGTTTTGTTATCTTGCAATTATATTTAAGGTCCAGGAATTAGTAAATAAAGTCAACTGACTTTTATCCGTAAATTAGATTTAAGGTATAAGCTAGTGTAACAAGTTATCCTGAAAGATGTTATTCAAATTAAAAATTTCAGAAATTGATACATAGAATGAATCCACTAAAACTAAAAGTAAAACTAAAACAACAAACAGAATAGCAAAACAGTTGTCATATGGTTTTCCTATTTTTGTATTTTGACAAAAGTAATAACATTTATTGGATTTATCATTTTGAAGTTTATTATTCTCAATGCTCCACAACATTCAATATTTAAGAGCCAAACAAATGTCTTCATCAAGAAAAGTGCATGACAATAGTATTTTAATTCATTTAAATTTAAAATGTAGTTATATGAATACAAAATGGCTGAAGTTATACAAAAAATACAGATGTAAATAAACAAGGCATATACAAAACATAATTTTTATCAACTAATTGGTTTGTCTTGGCAAGATGAAATAATTACTCCAATTTCTTGGGAAATTGGGGTAATCATACAATAATCCATCAACAATAATAACCCTTTCCTATTCTGGATCAATTTCTTGGGTAGCACTTTGGAAACTATATCAGCTACCAAATGATATGTTGGCTTCAATTGCTAATAGAGCAGCCCCTTTCTTAGTGGAGCATAGTTAAATAACTAACTATAGGCTAGGTCAGCGATTCTATTTCACTCACTTTATAAAAATTAATCCATTAGAAACCTCAAATTAAATTACAATAAGTTAATTAAAGAAGGCAAATCCTTTAAATGCTAGAAATACATAGTTATATTTGGAGAATAATCTCTTTTTTCTTGCTTGGTGTTCTTACTCTTCCAGAATTCATGTTACACAACAAAGAATACACACACATCTATAGATTTTAAAAAAGAAAATGATTGATCCTGTTTCACATTGATCAATCACATTGATTGATCAATGTGATCTTTTTAAAAAAAAAAATTAAATTATGCAATCTATGACAGAAGGTCATAGATCATTTTACATCATGGACATGAATTCTATATTATCAGTTATATAGTTTAGGAATTATTCTACTGGGATGGACAAAATAGTAAAACAATAGGATTCCAAATCAGCAGTTAATGAATTGTAATAATAAGGAATTCATCCAGAAAACTATCATTCTGTATACAGCTTCTAATTTGAAAAATTAAGAATTTTTAACAAAAAACAATACTGATGCTAGAAATTGTGTTATTCACGCACATATTCACAAAAATTTATTTTAAATAGAAATTTAACCCTAAAACAATTAAATAGATTACTTACCCAGTTTCAATAGCATGTTTATGCTTTTTCTTCCTAAGCCTTGTGTTGTGGCTAGTTTCTAATGGTGAACAACTAACTAGAGAATCACAAGCTCGCTTCTTTTTCTGTTTTTTAATAACTTTGGAATAATCTAAATTTTGTTCACTTTCTTTTAAAATATCATTATTATTATTACAAGAATCAAGTACAGAAATATCAGTTACTGTTTTTTTTGTTATACTACCAGATGCTAAAGAACAATTCAATTCAGCTCCCAACCTTGTTTGGCCTTCACAACCAGGTACACCAACATTCTCTTTTTCTTCATCATTGGAATTTTCATTGATGGTTTGGTTTCTAATTTCTGCTCCTATAAAAGTAATTAAAATTAACACTAACAATATAAAAATCTGTTAATGTTGTATAGCTGTTTGTAATTAAGAGAAATGCATATCATATCCTTATCAAGAGCTAAAATGACAACTTTTTTTAATAATCAACATATTGAAAATGGCAATGAGAAAATTTTTCAAAACATACTTAAATTACAGATATAAATATTCTTAAATACTAATTTTTTATATACCTGTTAACAAAGCAAGATAATATTGTAATATTATCACTATAATATTGCACTACTATGAAAACAGGTGAAAATGGGGTGCATTTTATATACAATTGGAATAAACTGGAATAAGTTTCTTCAAATAACTTGAAATTATCAAGAATAATGTAAAAAAGGAACAAGGCTTAATATGGTAGACAACTCAATTTTTCTGTCAGTTCTAAAGTTATGAACTTAAGAAAGAAATATTTATGCAATAACTTTTTGTAATTTTACTTGTTTTATATATATATATATATATATTTTTTTTTTTTCTATTAAATACATTACCTCTTACATTATATTGAGAGAAGACATTAAGACAGACATATCTTAATTTAATTTTTCATTAAAGTCCTATCGCAGAATCCTGCATCCCCAGTCATGATTGAATTAAATTTGTTATTGCATAATAAACTATAAAAATACTAAAATAATGATAATTGCATATTATAATTTATATGAGTACTGCTACCTGTTAGTACAGAGGAATAATATGAATCTTAAAAAGATTAATTTCAGTAAAGTAATATATATACATACATTTTTTTAAATCAATTCTTTTAAGAATCATACTCCTCTATACTATATACAAATATATTTATTTTATTAGATCAACTCAAGTACAGAATAATAAAATAGGATGACTTATCTTATTCCACTACATATGCAGAAGCACTTTATTTACATTATTACATTTTATTTAAAATTTAAAACCTTTAATCCATTTATATTTTTATTTTAAACTTTTATTCAGTTAAATTAAAAATTAGAACAAAACTTAAAAATATGAAAAATTAATTAAAATTAACATAAAAAATTAAATTGTAAAAATTGTTCATATGTAAAAATATGATGTCAAGGCATAAAATCAAATCAAAATTAACAATTAAAAATCAGAAATTCAAATTAAATTCAAGTAAAAATAATTTTAAGTAAAGCAATTATACATATCCATTTAACTGAACTTAATTTATAGTCTAAGATCCGGCAGTTTAAATTTATTATTATCATACACCTTTGTAATATGTTTAATTATTTTATCAGTGTATAAATATTTTAAATATACATTGTCAAATTTTTGTATATTGTTTAATGTCATTAAATGTGTATTATTTTAATTTTTTGACATTTGTTTATTATATATATTATTTACTAAAGAATTATCATAACCATTATATAAGGCAATTTGTTTTATAATACCCATTTCTTTGTTTAATTTAATTTTATTTTCATAATACTTTGTATAATTAATTGCTTTATTTAGCATGTTTGTGGAAGTACTAATTTTGTGTGACCATAGGTGATTTGAAGATCTATGTATAGTGGTTTTGATAAACGTGGGTTTCCTTTATCCTGAAATTATACATTAATTATTTTTATTATTAATTTCAATACTACTAATAAGCAATAAACACAATGATTCATCTGATTTATATAATTTGAGTGGTATTTATAAAATTGAATGTAATTATTGTGGTCATATTTATATAGGAAAGACCACTAGATCATTTAAGACTAGATTCTTGGAACATTTTAGAAATTATAAAAAAGGTATGTATGTATGTATATATATAAACATAAAAATAAATTTAATATGATCAACCTTCAGACAGAATATGAAGATGACAGTATTTTGAAAGCTGCAGTAAGTGGTACCACAATCTATTTTGATAGTGATGTATAATTTAACATATTTCAATCAGTATAGTAAAGTAAGTTCAGTTAAATGTACAACATACATAACTGCTTTACTTAAAATTTTTTTATTTGATTTTAATTTTAATTTTAAATTTTGACTTTCAATTGTTAATTTTAATTTGATTTTATGCCTTAACATCATATTTTTACATATTTAAAAATTTTTACAATTTAATTTTAATTAATTTTTCATATTTTTAAATTTTTTTTTAATTTTTAATTTAAATGAATAAAAGTTTAAAATAGAAAGATTAAAGGCTTTAAATTTTTAAATAAAATAAATAAATGCATGATATATTATTATATTTTACAAAGTTGTAATGTAATTTGAGATGAATATATAATGCAGCTGATGAAGCGAGTAAATCGCAAAAGCGCTCCTGCATATATAGTGGAATAAGGTAAGTCATCCTATTTTATTTATTCCAAATATATATATATATATTTATTTATTTTATCAAACATTACAACCACTATATTGAATAATTACTGTACAATAATAATATTTTTATATCACCATATACAGTTCATAAAAAATAAGAACACTTACCTGTTTATCTTAACTACTTTCAGAGCATCAGCTCCATTATCAGCAGACTTATTTATAAAAAACCCATAATTAAAAATATTATTTTTAAAATTACGTAAGTCAAAAAAATATTATAAATGTCAGCATTTATATACTGCTGTCACATTTAAAAACATCCTACATCTAAAATGTATCATGGTAAATCTAAATGTACATACCATGGTATATGTGGGTATATGAGAAAGGGACACATTAATATTTGTCCATATCAAAGGGCTTTACAATATCTGTTTTTTATTGGTGCAACCGATTTAAAGCATCTGATGTATAAGAGGTTATTATTGTACAGCCAGACCATGACATTAAGTGAATGAGGATGACATTTATATGACTTGCTATCACCTAAAATTGAGTTGAACTGATACGCTCATATACATAGACATATTTAGCTTTGTAAAAAAGGCAAGGAGAAACTGTGGCATTTCTAACTTTCTTTTATAAACATCGCATGGGATGATTGTTATTCTTGATGAAAGTATGTTGTTTTTGGGAGTCACCTGTGATTCAAGTGAAGTTGCCATTATGTTGAAATGTCATAACCATTATGATCATACCACCTAATATACAAGGAATGGATGATATAATAGAAATACTATTTGAAAAATAAGACAGTATTGAGGAGTGAGCAGGAACAAGGTAAATCAAATACAACAAAAAAAGGAGGGAAGCTATTTAAATGAGTCATAATTGAAACAGAATGCTAACTGAAGATCATTGTATGAGAGAGAGTCAAAGATTATCTATAGTTTCACCATACTTTCTTCTTGAAAGGAATAAGTAATAAGCTTGTGGACCACTGGACGAAGTGCATTGACAAGGGAGATGAGTACTAGAAAAATTATGTACATGTTGAACCCCTACCTTTGTGTGAATAAATTGTAGAATGAAAAGTGTAGGTAATTTTAAATTATTCCTCCTAGAAGGAAAGATAAGTGGTTAAAAAAAAAACTTTTATCAAATTAAAAGAGGGAAATGACACATACTTGACTGAAGAGATGTTCAAGGCAGATATGCCAAGAGATCACACTTTTACTTACATCTGTACATGAATAGACAATTAACAGTTAAAATTACAGAACAAAAATTACCCTGAACACAAAATCCATTTTCTACTCTTATTCCTGAATCAACTCGATCTTCAATTGAATCTATTTTCTTGTTAATTGTATTAAGAAATGATGACTTCATGTTATTCTGTTTTTCTTCCTTGCATGATGAAGGCTGTAATTTCTGGGTGATACTCTTTGCAGAGTCAGACAAATTATGAGATTCCTCTTCAGTATCATAAGTATTTTGTTCTTCAATGGAATCATTGACATCAATTAAATCTTCAGATTTCCTAGAAAATTATTAAAGTTCAAATATATATGTTTCAAAATGAAAAATATCTTTGTTGAATTTTATTAAAATAGGATCATTATTTAAAATATCTATTTAATTTATAAATCAATAATAAATGAACTTACATATCACAGTGTTCATTCAACCTTTGCTTCAGAATAAAACAAATATAAATGTTTGCTGATTAACAGGAAAAAAGTCAACATTAAAAATTAAATAGAATAATTACTTTTAACATAAATTAAATCAAATTTCTAACATCTGAATAGTCTTAATTGAAATCGTTTTCAGTAAATAAAAAAATAAAAATTTTTGAGGGAAACCCCACTTTTTGTTTCCAAGCTTTTGTTAGGAACTGTGTATAGAAACAGCTATAATTTTTTAAATAAATCTTGTGAAAATCAAAAAAAAAAACATATTTTGTTTTCATTTTCTGATTTGTTATTAAGGATTTTCACCAAGTAAAGGCATCATCCATAGATTATTACATTAGACACTATCCCATGGAGTTTTATTACGTTTCTAGGCATTGAGAAATGTGAACATAAAATTACTTTTTTATATGTTAATGAACATAGATCTGTAAAGAAAGTGGAAAATTCATTTCTGTCTTTTATTTAATAAAATCAGATGATGGTTCTTCTTAAATAATGTAACTTAATTCCCTTTTATTTTGTTCTTCTACACAGTATATCATCCTTAACATCGTGCCATCTATGCAATCATACTCTATCACTTTTGACTGCATTTGATTTGGTTTATTAGAAATTTGAAAAGGATTTGTCCATCAGACTGCTTTTCAGCACAAATTTCCAAATTACAGCTACCACTCTTTAGCATCCAAAAGCTCATATTTATGGGTTCATGCTTAAAAATAAAAATATAATAAAAAAAAATTGATGGTTAATTTGCTATACATATTTAGTGCTGATTGTGTACTGACCAAATGAATACTTTCTTCTAAAAACAGCTATCATCTACCTACTACATTTTCTTAAACATAATAACTTATGGCTTTTGAAAAAAAAAAAAATATCACATACTGGAGATGAACGACTACAATCGGCTTATTTTCTTTCATCTTAAGAAATATGATCATCCAAGTAAAAATTATGGATTAAAAATATGACCTCTTAATGTTTATCAAGAAGCTAAAATTTCTGAATTCCATCTTATTAATACCTTTTTTTTTTTCCTGTTTAGCCTCCGGTAACTACCGTTTAGATAATTCTTCAGAGGATGAATGAGGATGATATGTATGAGTGTAAATGAAGTGTAGTCTTGTACATTCTCAGTTCGACCATTCCTGAGATGTGTGGTTAATTGAAACCCAACCACCAAAGAACACCGGTATCCACGATCTAGTATTCAAATCCGTGTAAAAATAACTGGCTTTACTAGGACTTGAACGCTGTAACTCTCGACTTCCAAATCGGCTGATCTTATTAATACCTAAAAATTATTTCAGATATTAAAAAAATAATTATTATTTTTGAAAATCTTATTTGCTGTCTGTAGAATGCCACTTAAAACAGAATCCAAATGAATAATTCGATTTCCACTAAATAAAACGCCTGCAAAGAGCATCCTTGGCAAAGCCAAAAAAGTCAAGCAAGGGACTTTTCGCCCTTGGCAGACTAATATTTTGGAGAAAAATGATTAATAAGTTCTAGCATAAATAACTTCATTAGCTTATATATACCATAATAAATAATACCGTTTACTTACTACAAATATTAAGAGGCTTATTATGTACTGATAAAAGTGTACAAGCCTCCAAGAGATATTGAATTATAAAAAAATTATTCTAGAGTAAAATTTTGAATACAGGACCCATGGCGGCCATATCTTCCTACTTCCATGACCAATTGCAACCAAAATTAAATGGCATCAATGACCTATATTCAGAAATCATTATGAGAAATTTCACCCAAATTGGTTCATTTAGTTCAGAGATATTAAGCAAAATACAGGTCAAAAAACATATGCATGTAGGCCCTTCCAGAAGCTTTCAATATTAAGTGTTTTTTATTACAGGGGTTATAAAACATCAAGACCTGCAAAATGTCTGACATCCAAAATTTTACCTGATTAGCATAGTTTTCCTTAAACAGTATACTGTATAGCTAGCTACACATAATCAGTACAGTACAAATATGTAACTTATTTCTAACAGAGAAATTTATTATAGCGCCGTGTCTTTAAATAAATAAAACAAATAACAATTTAATATTGTTTATAAATAAAAATTTTAATCTGCGAGTTTTGTACTTCTTTCATGGGCATAATTTTCTTCTATCAATTAATATATTAATGATTAAACAATTATATAGGGAATATCTCTACAAAATAAAAAACTCCAACAATCAAGAACAAGTTCAGCAAATTAACTTTACCGATGGCACCTGACATATATAAGTACGTTATAAGATTCCAGTCTAATCTTTTTTTCAGGTGGATCAGTATATATTTTATTAAAAAAAATTAATACACACCACCCACCTCTTAATCAGTTTTAATATTGTCTTATTCTAATTCTGAACCCTCTCAAGTACTAGTTAGACTAAACGCTAACTTTTTTACCATTTCCATCACTAGATAAAACTCTAGTACATATCATTTATGTTTCAACATTTTCCTCCTCGTCAGCTATATTTAATGCAATTATAAAAAGTCATTAGGTTGCTGATTAAGCAATTACTTATTTCCAACCTATGATAAAAAGTTTCTTAACAAAATAACAGTTTTCTATATCATAAGAAATCATCAACCGAATCTAATGAGAAAAATTCTAAATTGCTGGATATTATATGTCTTTTAATAATTTTCTATGAAGTTTATCAATTAATATCTTCTTCTATGAATCTTATTTTTGTATATAAACACTAATACCTAACCTATTTCTTGCTGAGAATGGATATTACATTGGTTTTTGCTTTGCAGTCTGTTCTGGGCATATATAATAAACACAAGATGGTATGAGATTAAATTCAAACTATATTATCATATTTAACCCTAATTATGTGATATTAATATTACATAAATCTCGCCTCAAATTAAAAACAAATAATTTAACAGATCAGAACAAACTGTGTGCACTAAATACTCAACATTTTAATTAATCAATCGCAATAGTACAATAAATTAGCGTACAAAAATATTTGTATTCACTAACCGGTTTTTTTTTTATGTAGACATGTCACATATGAAAGGTATAAACATCAACCGTTTATCACCGATTGATAAGCAGCAACTGTACCGCCTCTCAATATAAACATAACCAAAATCATTTCATAAAAATTATTCTTACCTTAACTCTTGTTCCGCTAAATTTAACAAGTGATTAACAAAATCTTCATCAGATTTTAGATTTAATGCATTTTTCACACTAATCCATCGTTCTAAATAGTTACCAATATTAATATTATTACATTTGTGAACGAGAACATTATTTGACACATTATGTTTGACACTTTTTCTAGCTTTTTTAGCTTTCTTTGGCATAACTCACAAAGAAAACCATAAATAAGCTTTAACTAGTAATTCTATTTAAAATATTCAAATACAAATGCATGTTTATGTTCACATCACTTAACAAACGGTTTATTGATTATGTTATACGGCCACGGCCATCCCCTAAAAGCTTCAGAAAGTGATGACGAAATTCACCAGAAACGACAGGGCACGTAAAAACGCGACTATTTCCGACAATAAAAACAATTCTCATTTGCTCTTTATGTACTTAAAAACAGGGAGAAAATTAAATGAATAATCATAGACAGACACTTTTTAAAATCTAAATAATATATAAACACAAACATTATACTTTTCAATCAAAATAAAAATCATTAATATTATAAAAGTAATAAATAGCAATCATAATTATGAATGTTTAAATAAATTAAAATACTAACAAATTGGGTTGATCTTATCTCAATTACGATTTCATGATTAGCTAGTCAAGAAAGCTGTTATTATTTATAATGAACTATGGTGAAACCTTTTGAAGAACACTAACAACTAGACTTTTCCATGATATGGGACTTTATTGTTAACAAATAAAACAGTCAATTAAAACAGAAATTACTTGAACTTTTTTTATATCTAAAACCAAATAATAAAGAAAGAAAGTACAAGATTATTAAGGGATCCAGAAAGGAAACAGAGAGGGTAGTAATAAAAAATCATCAGAAAAGAAAAAATCACAGCTTGAAAATGAAGGAGATTTCAAAGAAGAGAGCAACCAGAAATTAACTATTAAACATAGTCCTGGTGACCAGTGACAATTGAAAAAGAGGGCCAAACAATAAAAACATTGTGTAAAAAATACTGTAGCCTGAATATTAAATTGAATATCTGTTTAGTTTCCACTAATTCCTCTATAGTATATAAGCTTCTTCGACAGAAAATCAAGTATTCCTACATATCTGGACAGTCTAAGGGCTTACATGCTGGTTCCTAGATCAGCTAGCCTCAACTTTGGTTACTGGAAAGGGTTTAGTGTTTTTTCATCCATCATTATGTTTAAAGCATGCCTGTATTTGGAATAAAAAAATGAGAATAAATAAATAAAAATATAAAATAACAGTTGGAATTATTAACTAAAAGATAAAAATTATTTATGAATTTATTAATTATAAAAAATTAATGAACCTACAAAACTTTGCATCTGACTGAATCCTTAAATTTGCATTATAGTTTATGCAGCTAATTTCTATGTCTAGTGTTAAAATCATTCATATTCTGCCAAAAATTAAATCTGTTTTTAATAAATATTAAGGTGGACAATATGTATAGGTTTAAAGTGGGCATTTCTCTGAACTCTGCAAAAAGAGCTCTATGAAAACATGAATCCTTTCCAAAAATGATTCCTAATTACTCATTAATTTTATATAAGCTGAATTTCCCCACAAATAAATTCTAAAATATAAATATTGGAAAAGTAGCAAAATTTATAATTCTAAGAACTTCCCATGCCAGACAAAATCTTAATCAATTACACGACAAAAAGATAATATGAGAAATTCTCTACATATGTCTTCAATTTAAAAGTCCCATTCAATATGAATGCTTAATGGAGCCAAGCAATTTAACATTTTCAACATCATAAATTATTTTTAGTCAAAAGATATGTCTTCATTTTTTACACCAACTATCCTACACCTTTTACCCTATAATAAGTTTTCTCCTTTTTCACTATAAGCTCATTCTATGCAAATAAAGACTCCAACAACCCTGGAGCAATGTGCCTTACATTCCCTTCATGAGGGTAACTAGACACAATCAAAATCATTAATCTAAACAAGGAACAAAGAGGATTATCGCCCAAAGAGGAATTCCATAATTTGATCAAGCCCAGATTATAACCCATTATGTACTCCCAATTGTAACCCACTGAAAAAAAAAAATTGAAGGTAACATTGTAATGGTTAAAGTCTATTATAAATAAATTACACACACACACATATATATATATATATATATATATATATATATATATATATATATTAAACTATATTAAATTTATAAAATTAATTATTAAATTATAATTTAAATATATATTTAAATTATATTAAACCATTTAGTACAGTATATTGAGATACAACATGTAAATTTAATGTCTAATTAAAACTTATATAATTTTAATGTTTTATACTTTCGTGAGATCCTGCATCCTCAGTCATGTCCTCATAATGACTGAGGATGTGGATCCCACAAAATTACTTTCATGAAAAATTAAGGTAAGATATTTCTTATTGCAATATTCTGAACCAGGTGGTTTATTTAGTAGAATTTAACAGTACAAAGGAATAATTGAATCTTAAAATGATTAACTTCAATAAAGTAAAAATATATATATATATATATAAAATACTATCACAAGGAGATTTATAATGTAAAAGTCTTGAGAGGAACAGATACTGGATCGGACCATTACTTAATTAAAGTTAAAATAAAATTCACCCCGCATAAAAAGAAAAAATCCCAACCTAAAAACAAAAGAGCTTATGATCCACATAAATTAATAAACAATGCCATCTTTGAAGAAACAAAAAAAAAAATCAAATTAACTAATAATTTAAAAGAACTGACATCCCAACTGAAAGAAATGGCTGAAGAACTAGCCCCTATAAACCCAAGAAAAAAACACCAATGGTGAATGAAGAATGTGACAAAGCATTCAAAGACCGACACTGGGCTTGGATCAACCACCAAACCCAGAAAACTGAAGAATCTAACCTTGAATTCACCAAACAAAGGAAAATAACTCAGAAAATTATAAGAGGAACCAAACGACAAGCCCAAAAAACTTGATTCAGCAAATAGAAGAAAGTTCCAATAAAACTAACTCCCGAGACTATTATAAAATTTTTGGTCAGGCTCTTCAAAGATATGAACCACCCACCCTTATGCTGAGAGGAAAAAAAGGAAATATGGCCCACACCAATAAAGAAAATGCTGAAATTTTGGCAGAAACCTTCAATAGACTCCTCAACTGTGACGACTCCCCAGAGCTTTTTGAGATTGACACTGAAACTCCAGTTAAAACTTCACCGGTAAATATCAACCCGCCAACAATTCAAGAAGTTCTCGCAGCCTTAAATGAAATAAAAAACTACAAAGCAAGCGGAGAAGACCAGCTTTTCGCAGAACTCTGGAAACATTCATCAGTTTATTCAGTCAAAACTTCCCTACATCTATGCCTCGTGAAAATATGGAACGAAGAAAAACTTCCAGAACACTGGACCACAGCCCTCATTCATCCATTACATAAAAAAGGGGATAAAACTAATCCAGAAAACTACAGAGGCATATCTCTCCTGGATTGCACATACAAAATCCTGTCGAGAATCATATACAACCGATGCAAAGACCAACTTGAACTGGAACTTGGGGAATACCAAGGGGGATTTAGGCCATGGAGAGGTTGCCCGGAGCAAATAATATCCCTAAAACTTATGATGGACTTATATAAAAGACGGAAAAAACAACTAATAATCACCTTCGTCGACTTTAAAAGAGCCTATGATTGTATACACCGACCATTCATGCTGAATATTCTGAGAAACCTGGATCTTCACCCTAAACTCGTAAACATGATAAAATTAACTTTAACCAATACCCAGTCCAGAGTGAAATTCAGAGGTGAACTCTCTCAACCCTTCTACATAAAAACTGGATTGAGGCAAGGAGACGGCCTCTCACCACTCCTTTTTAACTGCGCCCTCGAATTTGTCATGAGAAAATGTTATGAAATAAATCCCAAAAATATACAAATGGGTACTAAGAAAAACTCCATCACACTAAATTGCCTAGGATTTGCAGATGACCTCGCTCTTTTAGCAAATAATATTCAAGAAGCCAAAACACAAATCATGAGCCTTCAAAACCTAGCACAAAAGATAGGGCTTCATATCTCTTTCGAAAAAACTGAACTAATGGCCATAGATCCTCTGGTAATAGAGCACATTACGGTAAACAATCAGAAAATTAAAATAGTAAAACAATTTAAATATCTAGGGGAAATAATAACTTATAATTTAAATGAAAAGTGACATGGCAAAACCGGATAAATAAAATGATTAAATCCCAAAAATTAACTTGGTCAACATATAACAAAAAATGCCTTTCTGCTAAAACAAAACTTAAACATTATAAAACTGTAGTACAGCCAGTAGTCACCTACGGAAGCGAGACCCTTTTCAAAATCACTCAGAAAAACCGAATTGAAAAAATTCTGAAAATAGAGAGGAGAATTGTCAGAACATGTATCAATAAAAAACACCAAAAAGAAGGCCAATGGTGGATTGTGCCAAATGAGGTGGTGTATCGAGAAATACAGCCTGTTACTGATACTATGTGGAAAAAAAGAATCTCTTTCTTTGGTCATCTCATAAGGACACCGGAAACAAGACTGTCAAGAAATATCATTGAAAAGCTTTGGTTCCAAAAGCTAGAAGTAGGATGGATCAAAGAAATTAGAGAAGATACGAAAGAATTGGGAATTTCCCTGATTGACCTACAGAATAAAACTGGAAAAATTACAAAGCTAAAAGACAAAAGCATTAGATTTAAACAAAAGACAGACAAAAGACAAAATACAACGAAGAGGGTGTTTACGGATGAAGAAAAGAAAACAAGATCTGAACGGATGAAGAAATACTGGGCAGCTCAGAAGAGTAAAATAATACGCTTTTCTCAGAAAAGATCCAACTAAAATTGACTTAAGTGGTCCCATGTTGGCCGTAAAAGCATAATAATAATAATATAAAATACTATTAGTAAAATGAATATTTTAATTAAATTTTTATGAAGGTCAGTTAAGTCATTTCAATGAACACATCAAGATCTCCAGAATATAATTACATAAAATCAGATTCAGGAAAAATTCTTTCTGAAAGTTCAAAAATCCTTTTCTTTGATACTAATATCTTACTTAATCCCTTTTCAAAAAAATATGCCAAAACTAATTCTTTTGTTAAAATTGCTCAATGTACTCAAGTAACATATATAGGTAATCAGTTACACAGACAACTAAAAAACTAAGGCTCTTCCTCAGTCATAAATCATTAAAGGAAGCAAGATCAGTCTTACGATATGTTACTTCACTTATTTCATAAGTACTGCACAAAAAAAGTGAAAAGCAGATCCAGATCCTTTTAATATTAAATTTAGCTGCAGCATCTATGCCTTTAGAATGATTTAAGTCTAATAAAAATAAGAAGAAATAGTAACCTTATAGTGTAAATAGTACTAGAAGTAATTGAAAGTACATACCTCATTTTAATTTCTTAATTTACATTTTAAAAACCTAAATGAAAGTTTTAAAAATTGAAACAAAATATTATCTACACAAGATATTTTACAACAGCCTTCATTTTTTGTTTAAAGAATATTAACAATAACACTAAATGTGGCTGATTTCAAGCCACCATAAAATGTAAAATTAGAATGAATGATAACATCATGTGGGTATGTGAAAGTGTTGCTAATGTTTACAGCACCAAACAGCAGGTTTAACAGCATCATCCACGAAATTTTTTCAGATTCAGACTTTTGTTCAGTATTCAATTTTTATCTATAGTGGAAATTGTAATTGACTAATGCACCATTCATTAATATGTAACTAATGTTTCTGATGCAGAAAGTTGGTGGCCAGTTCACCATAATCTTAGCTGAGGCAAAGTCTTTAGTGTAGTCTAATGGTAACATTAGATCAATGAAACCAGTCTTTGGGCTGATGTCTACACACATTTGTACAATGAACATCTTCAGCTAACTTCACAATTAAGCTTTATATTATATTTCAAAGAAGTTTTTTATTCACAGTAAAAGGTTTTAATGATTTAATATAACTGTTCATCTGGACTAAAGAGGTTCAGTTGAGTGAAATGCCAAAAAAATCTAAAAATATTATTATAACCTATTTTTTTGGAATTGTTTTTAATATTCATATAAATAAAACAAACTTATTTACAATAAGTTATATTTTAAAGATCTTGTATCTGGCTTAAAAAAGCAAATATTATAAGTAAAGTTTGAGTTAATTATATAAATTTAAACATTTCAAAAAAGAGGTTATATGACATTTCTAGATTTTCTGATCTTTTATTTAGATGGACCTCAAACCTTGAGTCTAATTTTTTTTTGACTGTAGGTAATTTACTCAAAATTGTTTATTATTAATGTTATTATATAATTTTTAAAAATAATAATAATATCATAAATAATTAGATAATTAAAAATATTTAATATAAATTTTGAATACTTTATTGAAGGCTATTAATTTTACAACTTTTCTCTCCTGTCTTTTGTTTTTAACCATTTTGAATAAACTTCTAAATTAATACTATTTTCATCATTAACGTAAGAGTTTACTCTTGTCAATGTATCTAAATGAAATTCTTTTAATTGGTTTCTATGTTTTGATTTAATTAAATTCACTAAACTAATGCCCTGATCACAATCTGCATTACTGGCCACAAAGATACCTCTATATCTAATAATTTTGACAATTCGTTAAATTGTTCATTATGTAAAGAAAGCATTACCAAGTCTGCAAAATCTTTTATATTTTCATTTTAATTTTTTCACGCACAGCATATTTAAAGTCATTATATTGTTCTGATATTACAGATCTATCCCCAACAAAAGTCTTATATTTTAAGCACAGTTTCTCAATGCCTGATAATCCATAATCAGAATCGCATGATGGTAGAGCTGTTACATCAAAGGATATCCAATCTTTTACCTCATCTTTTTTCTAAATTTTTGCATAGTAAATTAATAAATTTTAACATATCAACAATTTTATTTACTATAATATTCTGGTCAGTAGTTTTTTGGAAAAGCGCGCTCACCTTATTACTCTAGGCAATGTTACTGTTAAGATATTGTTCTTTTATTTTATTTATTTTTGCATGAGCAAATTGAAAAGCATCGAGTGGTGTTATCTATTGGTGCTTCATTTTCAGAAGCATCAATAATATCTTTAAATTTACTTTGTTGTAAACCTATCTATTGAGACTAGAGTATAAATTGTTCTTACCACAGTTTCAATATCTTTTGTCACTTTAACTTCTTTCCAAGTGTCAGAAATGCACAAATCTTCACAATATGCAACACAATGTTATTGAAACAAATGTGGAACACTTGGTTTTAATTTAGCTGCTACACAGTTTCTTTGTCCCAATATCACGGGAGCTCCATCAGAAGTAAACATAATGAGATTTTGTAAATCAATCTGTTGTCTACATAAAATTATAAAATTGCAGAAACAATTGAAGAGGAATTGCAGGTCTTTAACTAGGTTATTCCACCAAAAATAATTTTGCTATTAGATTTTCTAAATTTAAAATTAAACATTTTGTAGTAGAAATATCTGTTCTTTCATCAATAAGGTAAGGTTCATCAATAACGTATGAAAATCAGCCTTTTAATTTATCAACTATTTTTACTATTATATTAACTACTTCTAAAAATGAAGAGGCATAATTTTTACTCCTCCAAGTTTCTAGTATTTTGTCAAGTGGCTATTTATCGCTTGAATTGAAAGTAAAGAAATATTCATTTTTATTGCCAATATTAAATTATCAATTAAAATTCTTAATTCCTCAGGATTTGATTTTTTTTGCTCATAGTCATCTGGTGTTTCATTTAATAAATGTACTAAAACAATTGGTGGTAATAAGACATTTTTACTTCTTAATTTTTTTACACTTTCTAAGTGGAATTTACTAATTAAATGGCATTTAAAAAGTTTAATCTCCAAATACAGTTCCACATTTTTCCAGTAATAAAATCACTATGTGCCTGTCCATGTCCATCACAATAATAAACACAAATTATAGCATTTTCTTGATTAAACACAAATATTTCTTTTAACTGAATTCATATCTGATTATGACTTTTCGGAGAATCAGTTTCCACAAATTTAGTAAGCCATTCGACTTTAAATTCGTTAGCCATTTTTTTTACTTTTTAAACTTCTTTCCATTTTTAATGCAATAATTTAGGGTTTTGGTAATTTAATTTATTAACAAACTTAGACTATAAACTTTTGAACCCAAAGGTTACTATTAAATGAACAATTAATATTATCAAACTAATTACACAGCGATACATATTTTTCTCCTAAAACTGAGATGAGAACAGTTGTATAAAGTAAATCGCGAAGAGAAAAACCACGTTTGAAAAAAGATTTTATCAGATCGCGTTAATTAATTATTAACGATTAAAGTTAAAAATTTTTTGACTGTCAACCATATGACTTTTTGATATGTGTGTTTTATACACAAATTTTATACACAATATGAATTTCTGAAAATTATATAAAAAAAGAAAACAAGAAGAATATTGATGTCTGAAAAATAAATAAATAAATAAATCGAGAAAAGGTGAAATCGCGAAATACCTTCAAATAAGTGTTAACGATAAACTATAAGGGTAATAAATAGCGGTTTGCCGTAGCATTGTTACCTTTTATTGTAGGGATTACGGCGGCCCAACAATGCTACGGCAAAAAATTTTTAACTTTAATCGGGGTAAACGGGGTTTTTCTCTTCGCGATTTTTTTTTTTGTTCTACTGTGTTATTTATTACGTTATTTTAACAAAATTATTTCACTGAAACACTGATAAAATTAATATTTAATACAAAAGTACGAAACCACATAATTATGCTTTTAACAGAAATAAGATGTTAGCTTAAACACTGATGCAATCTTATGCACATGTGGTGCCATAAGTGTGATAGAGATTCCCAGAACTAGCTGCACAGCTGTCAAATGAGCATCACTATTTCACTGCCTCACAGTCACCAATGAAAATTGCTGTCATCTACACAGATTTTATAGTTGGTGATTAATTTGAACTTAAACTAACACATCAATTTTTAATTTTTGAAGCGTCTGCATGCAAAAATTTTATGTGCATGAATATTTTTCATGTGCAATATGCTTAAAATGTAAGTGTGCGCATGTACATGCGCACAGCTAAGAGGGAACACTGGTTATGACCCTTTAAACATTGAGAAACTTCTTACATAATAGAATACAAAAAATAATATTAATTGCAATTAAAATTTCTATCTTTATTTTGCAGACATTTATGTTCATCTAAATTTCTTCTTTCTTATTTTCCTTTTGTGTTCAGTGAAGTCCAGCAGTAGTCACTCATTATAGATTCATCCAATCTGCCTTGATAAAATTGTTGTTTTGACATATACAAGTCAGGAATTAGGTTTTCCAGTTCTGCTTGTGTGATGAGGTTAAAGTTCAGCATTTAATACTTCTGGAATGTAATTAATATCTATTGAAGTTGAGGATTCATCATTTGAGCCTTCTAGGAATTAGAAATTTCTTTCCAAGAAATTGGAGCAATCGGAATCAGTAAATCAACACCATGAAGTTCTGGTCTTATAGCTGATTGAACATTTGGGTTTGCATACTACTTTTATTGTTTGAATTGAAACCAGTAACATTTGTTAAGAAAAAAAGCAGTCATCATTATGGTTAGTAGGTTTTCAAGAAATCATAGGAATGCCAAAAGGCAAATGATCTTTTTTTCTTTTAACTACTGGGTTAGTTTAATGTAGCACTTGATGATGCTACATGTGGAGCCCAGGATTTATCTTGGTCTACCAAGGGACAGTCAAAGTAATGTTTGTAGGCAGTTTTCAGCAGATTTGATACTAGTTTTTGTTGATTTTCTATTTTCTGAATTCTTCTGAAACAACAGAAAATATTTGGGAAATTTTTACAAGCCTGATTTTTTTTTATTCATTGTCAAATTCAAATGTTTTAATGAATGAAAGTAAACAGAAATACTTCCTTAATTATAAAAATAATTAAGTTTTAATTTATAGATAATTAATTACTTAACATACTTCATAAAATTATTTCACCACAGAATGCATACACACACACACACACACCTGTAGCAGAGGAGAAACTGCTAACAGGCGCGTCTCCACGTGTGGATTGGAGAAGCCCTCCCTGCCCCTTAGGGGGCATAGGGTTGGGGTGAAATAAAATAGCTCCCGTGTACAAAACTCCCCAACAATGGGTTGGTCATAACATCTGACCTGCCAAGAAGAAGATTGTTCGCTGTTATAACACACTGGGAGTGTTCGTGACTGTGTCGATGTCTGTTGTCGATGCAAGTTTATGACTGATGTGAGCTTGCTCTGCCGACGTGTAAGTTATAGCAGTAGATCTGGAGCCAGCCACTTCGGGCCTTGATCAGGAAGTACGCAGCGAGTGCTAGAGATCGGAATCTTCACCGCACCGAGTGAGTCCAGTCCGTCCGTGAATTCCGGGACTGGCTAAGTGTCGACTGGGACTCAGGGAACTGGGGTAGGAGTATTATCTCCGAGGGTACACCCGTTCCTAGTTATGACAACCCGCTCCTCTCCGTACGATGCGCTGGTAAAACTAAAACTAAAGTATGCATAATTTCGAAAACAGACAAAAATTAGATGATGCTGGTTTGCACAGCAAAGTAGACCCCATGGCTTTGCTGTCAGGAAATGTTACAGAGAGTACAACAACTGTGTCAATGGAAGTGGAAGGAGAGTCGGGTGACGCTCATTCAGTGGGTGAAAAATCCATCGCACCCGCCGTTATTCCAAGAGGGAGAATCAATTCACTACCGACCGTCACTGGCCAACAGTCGCCGATGGAGCGGCTCGGTGGCAAAATCGAGAAGCTTGTTGATTTCATTGAAGACAAGAACGTGCATCATGAAATCAGAAAACTGGTTAAGTCCATTGCTACGGCATATAAGTTAGCCAGCAAAGCACCGCAGATGATGGTTTCAACTACCCAAACATCTCCGCGTGCCACGCCAGAGCAAAAATGCCAAAGCAGTGACGTGACCCAGTTGACAAAGATAACCGGAGCCGAAGCTAATGGAGGATTAGTTTCGGAAGACAACGGAAAGAGTCTTACTACGTCTGGGAAGAGAAAAGAAAGAACTTTTCCAGACACCGATAGTAAAGTCAAGAAAAGGAAGGACTTAAAACCCAGCCTACTGCAGAAAACGACAGTCCAGAACACCGAAAAGAAACGAGAAAATGCTTGGCAGGCAGTCTTGTCTAAAAAGGAAAAGAGGAAGCACGCCAAAGAGCGGTTACCAAAAGAACCGGCGCACAAATCTCGGCCGGAGCCTAAGCGGAAAAAACCGCGAAAATTCACCAGGCCGGACGCCTTGATTATCCGACCTGTTGAGAAGGCGAAATATGCTGAGATACTGCGTCGGATTAAAAATGACGTTCCACAAGAGCAGGCCCGGGACGTAGTTGACAAGGTCCAAAAGACGAATGATGGAAACATGCTCATTACGCTCTCCAGGAAGAGCACAGACAAAGGACAAGCTCTAATGAAGACAATAAAGAGAATCCTGAAAGAAGAAGCCGACGTCATCTGTAAAGGTCCAGAGGAACAGCTCGAAATCCGGGACATTGACGACGAAACAACCAAGAACGATGTCCAGAAGGCCTTACAAGAGGCAGCTGGCGATGACTACGAAATACCTGGAGAGGTCATTAAAATTCGTCCGGCCTACAGAGGCACACAGACCGCTTTGGTACGATTACCAGCAGCAACAGCGCAGAAGATACTCGGAGAGAGAGGCAAGATACGAATTGGCTGGGTGAATTGCCGTATCAGAACAGTGAAGACTCCACTACGATGCTATAAGTGCTGGCACTTTGGACACACTACTGTTCAATGTAGAAGCGAGGTCAACCGATCTGGGCTTTGCGTCAAATGTGGGCAAACAGGTCATCAAGCTGCTCAATGCCCAAATAAGGTGAAATGTGTTTTATGTGCGGAAAAACCTGGTTCTCAGGATACTGCTCACCGGTCTGGCGCTGGTCGGTGCCCGGTCTTCCAGGAAGCACTCCAGAAGCTGACAAATAAACGAACATGAAGATACTGCAGCTCAACATTAATCACTGTGAAGCTGCGCATGATTTGCTCATGCAGACAGTACGAGAATTGAAGGTTGATCTTGTGTTTCTATCGGAGCCATATAAACATCTCACCGGGCAACCATGGGAGACAGACATCACCGCTAAAGCTGTCATTTGGTCCTGTGGTAAACTCTCCTTCCAGAATGTAGACAACAATGGCAGCGCCGGCTTCGTAGCAGCATCAATAGATGGCATCCGCTTCTACAGCTGCTACGCACCACCTAGCCTCTCCATTGCTGAATTTACTGACTTCTTGGATCGCCTGACCGAAGACGCGAAGCAACATCATCCAGTGGCGATAGCCGGGGACTTCAACGCCTGGGCAGTCGACTGGGGTAGTAGGCAGACTAATGCACGAGGAAGAGAACTACTAGAAGCTTTTTCTACACTTGATGTAGTCTTGCTCAACAGTGGTGACAGGCCGACCTACACCAAAGGTGACGCAAGCTCGATTGTAGACCTCACTTTTGTCAGTGCCAGCCTTGCTAAAGGTAACTCCAACTGGAAGGTACTAGACATCTACACTGCCAGTGACCATCATGCTATACTCTGGGAAACGTCTAACGACCAGAAACTCAGAGGGCCAAACAAGCCATCTAACCATCTAACCAAGCCATCGTTGGTTGGAAGGTGAAATCCTTAGACCCAGAAGTATTGATAACAGCCCTCGATAGTGATCCGATAGAGACTGGATGTGCAGAAGAACATACTAAGGCCCTGATGATGCGAGTAACACAAGCTTGTGATGCCAGTATGCCTCGCAAACGTGTTATCAATTCAAGACCTGCGGTACACTGGTGGAACGATCACATCAGCAACCTTCGTAAAGAGTGTCATAGAAAAAGAAGATTATCTCAGCGTGGCTATCAACGACCCAACTCTGCAGTGCTGATTGCAGAGTATAAAAAAGCTCGTCGTGAACTCAATAAGGCCATAAAAGAGAGCAAAGGAAGATGCTGGAAAGAGCTCATATACGAGGTGGACAAAGACGTGTGGGGCAGGCCTTATAAAGTGGTCATGACCCACCTGAAGAAACAACAAATGCCGTCACCTACGTGTCCTCAGCTCCTTCAGAAAATCGTCACTGCGCTGTTTTCACAGCAACACAGTCTCGATTATCAGTTAACGCCAGGCGAACTAGACGACATTCCACCTGTCACTGAAGAAGAGTTGCTGGAGGCCTGTAATCGTGTAGGAAATAATAAAGCGCCGGGATTGGACGGAATCCCGAATATAGCCTTGAAAACCATCATAAAGGCAGCACTAGCATTATTTCTAGACGCGTACAACGCATGCCTCAAGGAGGGGACTTTTCCTCGTAAGTGGAAACAGCAACGGTTAGTACTGTTACCTAAAGGGAAGAAACCGCCAGAAGAACCGTCATCTTACAGACCACTCTGCATGCTAGATACGGCGGGTAAGATATTTGAGCGTATCATCCATCAGCGAATAGATGCAGTGGTTGACCCACTCCTGGCAGACAACCAGTATGGATTCCGGAAAGGACGATCAACCTGGTTGTCAATACGGCCAAGGAGGCGATCGCAGGAACTAGATGGAAGGGTGGAACGAAGAAGTACTGCCTGGTTGCTGCCTTAGACATCAGAAATGCTTTCAATTCCGCTAATTGGGACTGCATCATGCAAGCTCTCGACGAGAAAAACGTGCCAGTATATCTTCGCAGACTAGTGATTAGCTATTTTACAGATAGAGTGCTGAAGTACGATACAAAGAATGGTCCGAAAGAGTATGATATAACCGGTGGTGTGCCACAGGGCTCTGTTCTCGGTCCACTTCTGTGGAATATCATGTATGACGGGCTCCTGAGATTGAAGTTTCCAAGATGTGTCAAACTGGTAGCGTATGCGGATGATGTTGCCGCAGTGATCGTCGCCAAACACCTCGACGAGATTCAACATCTGTTTGACATTACTTTTGAGAAGATCAACCAGTGGATGGATACAGTTAACCTTCAACTGGCCAAGCAGAAGACCAAAGCAGTGCTTATTACCAGCCGAAAAGAAGTTGAAACAATTAAGCTAAAAGTCGGTGACCAAGAAATTACATCACAACCTCATATACGATATCTGGGAGTGATGCTTGATGCCCGACTCAACTTCAAGCAGCAAGTAGAACACGTCTGTACGAAAGCGTCAGTAGTGAGAGCTAGTCTCGCACGATTGATGCCGAACGTCGGAGGCCCAAAGCAGAGCAGAAGGCTA
Organism: Lycorma delicatula; assembly: GCF_047948215.1. Classification (NCBI taxonomy): domain Eukaryota; kingdom Metazoa; phylum Arthropoda; class Insecta; order Hemiptera; family Fulgoridae; genus Lycorma; species Lycorma delicatula. The sequence continues at coordinate 91,024,388 of NC_134460.1, forward strand.
CTATTGTCATCAGTAGTAACATCGGTGCTCACTTACGGAATATCTATTTGGGCTGACGCACTAGAGACGCAAGATTCGTGGAGAAAGGCGGGACCGATATATCGTATGAGTGCATTACGAGTCGCAAGCGCTTTCCGCACAATGTCTGAGGAAGCAGTTTGTGTCATTTCCGGAACTCTGCCTCTTAGAGTTCTAGCTGAAGAACGACGCAACCTTTACCATCGAAAGACGTCAACCTTACTGAGTGCTGAAGAACTCAAGACAGAAGAGCGACAGAAAAGCATCGCACGTTGGCAGCTACAGTGGGATGTTGCCGTGAAAGGCAGGTGGACACACCGTCTCATACCACGGATTGACTTTTGGCTGAATCGTAATCACGGTGAGGTCAATTACTATCTAACGCAGATGCTATCAGGTCATGGCTGCTTTCGAGAATACTTACACCGCTTCAAGCACGATAATTCTCCAGAGTGCCCGTCCTGCCCAGGAGTCAATGAAGATGCAGAGCATGTTTTCTTTGTGTGCCCACGATTTTATCCACAGCGTGATCAACTCGAAAACATCTTACATCAAAGTATCCAACCTGAGACACTAATAGAAGCAATGTTGTCGTCAAAAGCCGCATGGAACGCAATAAGCACGTTTGCAACAGACGTCCTTACAGACCTGCGTTCCATCGAAAGAAAAAGAGCAAAGGACCACAACATCTAGAAGAAAGAAGTAATAACATCTTAGCTACCAGAAGGAATTGCAGTAGCTAAATCCTCCCCCCCACGGAGTAATGCCTAACGGCGGATACCGTGGGGGATCAGAGTTCAGAGGATAGCGGAGGTTTTAGTCGGTATTAGCATTAACAAGTCACCTTTAAGTTAATGTTTGAGTCCGACATACCAGGCAAAACATCTAAGCCAGAGATTCGTAAAGGAATTTCCTTCGCTATATAAAAAAAAAAACACACACACAATGATATGACATCACTTATGAAACAATCTTTATAATATTGTATAATAAAACCACTAGTACAACCAAAGAATGCAGCAAGTCATTCCAAAAGCTGAACTCATACTGAAGAAAATTTCATCACACTAAATTACTCATTGACATGTCTATACAAGTCTGGTTTGACATGAAATGACATCATTTTACTGCTATGTATCAAATATAGGTCTACAGTATGCATCACAATATAAATCAGATATGAATAAGAAAACATACAGATGTACCAACTTATTTGTATTGTTTGTTCTATGAATGATAGAACAAATGTATTTAAGGGGTTGTAACTTAAGAACGTTACGTGATGGAGTACATATTCGTGTTGGAGTACATATTCACATTCAGTTCAGTAGGCTTACACGTTTAAAGTGAAGCTGACATTCTGAAATCAACAAAAGAGGTTATGTTTAGATTAAATATGATCGGACAGCTGTTTAAATGTTTTTTCAAGGTTGCCTCAAAACCCTCAAGGGTTTCATTATCATTGAATGATCTGTTTTTTCCTCTACATCAATTTGTCTCGTTAATTATTGAACGCCCCTCATATTTTTAATTTCTTTTAAGTATATTTTTATTAAATATTTAGCTTTGGTAATTATCCTTTATATACCAATGATAGCTGTTTAACAGAAAACATATTTGTACATAAACATACATTTTTCAGAATTGAGATATAAAAACCTGCCTATACATAATTATTTATTTCATATGTAACAGAGGTCTAAAGCCTAAAATTTCTGAGTTTTAAAAAATTTTCTAAATTATGATATGATTAGACAGAAACAATTCCATATCTAATACAGTGAAATCTCCTTATTCGTGCCTTTCTGTATTCACGATTTAGTTATTCGCGGTGCAATATTTTGCAATGTCTTTTCTATATTCATGGCTAAAATTTCCTGTATTCAAATACATTACATTACATGTAGAGGCATTAAAAAATAAAAAACATTATCGCATATTAAAAATAAAATAAAATAAATTTCTTAGCATGATTTCCACTGATATACTTTAATAAAATAATTAAAAAGTGTAATTCATTTTAATTTTTGACTTTTATATAGTACTCTAATCTCCTAATAATGGTTTGAAAAACCGAAAGATCTAGAGAGCATATTTTTTATTTGCTGGTAAGGTGGATTTTTCACTTTTTAATTATTTAAAAAAAAAATAATTTAAACTACGAATACACACTGCAATAGTGTACATACTGTACTGCACAGTACAGAATTTGTTTTTAAAGATAAAGTAGAGAAATTTTTCCATCATATTTGCTTTTCAATGACGGACAGGATATAAGTCACCTACATAAATAAAAAAATTGTCACCATTGCACATATTCAGATAACGACAGTTCAGTATGTACTGTAAAGTAATTTAGTTGAGCAGAAATATTGGTCATGCAACGATTATTACTGTGTGCATGTTGTAAATTAAGTAAGAAGTGTTCTTATTCAATACATGTTGATCTTTCCGAGTGTGATTGTTAATCTATTTTACTGTACATTCAGAATAGTAGGCCTACTTTGTATTTTTGCAAGGTTTTTGTTTTTAAACTTTAATAAAATTTATTTTTTATAGTGTAAAGGGATTGAGTTACTGTAAAAATGTGTTCAACCAGTAGCGATGAAAGAAAAAGGGTAAAAAATGTTATGCCGTTGTATAAAAAAGTTGAAATCATGGATAGGCTTAGAGAAGGTGAATTGGTAGCTTCTGTTGCTTGAAGGTTTGCAGTAAATAAATCAATCATTCAGTACATTAAGAAATCTGAATAACAAATTAGGATCTCAGCAGCCACTTCATCATCTCAAAGTGTTAAAGTAGTAGGGGTCCTGCTATTGAGAAGATGGAAACTGCAATAAGTATTTGGATTGAAGATCAGAATCAAAATTTTTTTCCAATAAGTGGATCCATTATTTGTGGAAAAGCTAAGAGAGTGTATGATCATTTTAATCAAGGGCCAAGCCAAAAATGATGCTGTTACCCTATTCCAAGATTCAGAAAGCTGGTTTAATAAATTTAAAGGCAACTTTAACCAATGTAAAAATTGTAGGGAAAGCTGCATCAGAAGATAAAGTAGTTGCAGAAATTTACCCAGCATAATTTTAAAAAATCATCGAGGATAATAAATACAAGCCAGACCAGATTTCTAACGTGAATGAGACAGATCTGCTTTGGAAACGGAATGCCCAATAGGACCATCATTTAAAAAAAATGGAATCATCAGCACTGGAATTCAAGGTAGCAAAAGGCAGAATAACAACTTTGCTTTGTGTATATGCAGCCGGTGACTGTTTAATTAAACCACTAATGATTTACAGGTCCCAAAACCCGTACGTGTTGAAAAATAAAAATAAGATGCTGTTGCCAGTTTTTTGGCGATCCAATAAAAAAGTGTGGATTATAGCTTCAGTTTTCATGGACTGCTTCAATAACTGTTTTTACCTGTAGTAGAAATATGCCAAAAATCAAAAAAAACATGATTTTAAGTCTCTTTTAGTCTTAGACACTGGGTCTCCACAGGAAATTCCAACAGTTCATCTCAAATTAAAAGTAGTTTTTCTGCAGCCAAACACTACCGCTTTATTGCAACCGATGGATCAGAGAATTATTCAATCATTTAAATTATATTACAGCAGAAGAACATTTAAAATTATTTTAAATGTGACAGATTGCAATTCTGGGCTGAATGTTACAACATGTTGGAATTAATTTAATATTGCTGACTGCATTATGTGCATCAAGTCTTCATTAGATAAACCGAAACAGTCAACTCTACTGTCTTGCTGGAACAAGCTGCTTCAAATACATACACTGGAAGGTACTGGTGACATCGAGATCCCAGGAAATATCGTTGAAAGCAATAGCTCTTCAATAGGGAAAAATGGGTTCGATGAAGTAGATGACAAAGATAACGAAAATCTTGTAAATACACGAGAAGAACTTAATAAACAAGATCTGGAAAATTTAATGTCGCAGGTAGAATATGAAGGTGAAGAGGTAGAAAATACTATCCCTGGAAAACAGTTAAATGTCACAACCCTTATTGAAGGCATTAAACTCTCCCATGATCTTACTCAGTTTTTTATAGAGCTGATCCATCTTTGAATAGAAGCTTAATATTTAAGCGCAAAATTAAAGATGCCATGCAAGAAACTTCACATGGATTTAAAACCAAGAGCGAGACAAGGAAAAATTAAGATTTTTTTAAAAATGCAATCCAAAATACTGTAAGTTAGTTTTGTAAATTTTCTTTACAGTAATTTTAGTTTTAGTGTACGTAATACTGGAGTGCTGTTTTCTTGACTTTTTAAGGTGATTACAGAGTACAATTTGAACACGTAATACAGTTTTCTAATACATTATGGTGCTGTTACTGATCTATATATTTAATTTGCATTTCTTGATTATTTTATTTACTATGAAATTAAATAAACTGTTTTTTCTTTGTTTATTATTCCACTTCTACTTAGATATTCATAGCCTGAGTGTAAATCTATCTTGTAATTTATAATGAGCAATACTTACTTATAACTGATGATTGATATACCATCTTTTGATATTCTGTACTAAACTACATCATAATTTATTGATATAACTAGGAAATTAACTGGAGCCTAAAAATAAATTGTAAGAGGCCTAGATTCTCTTAAGGATGTTGTAATTTATCCTGATACATATATCAGTTAATGTTACGCAATTAAAACTAAAGGTTTTCTGTTACTTAAGTAAAGGCCAAACCTCATGACCAATATCGGCAATAATCTCAGCAATATCTATAATTCTGAAAGTTCATAACTTTTGTCTCATAATACCAAAATTTATGCAAAGAAATACTTTAGAGAGAGAGAGAGAGAGGAGAGTTTCACCAATCGCCCAGAATCTGTACAACGCTTCATTATTGATATGAAGGAACATCTAAAACTTAATAATATTTTATTTTACAAATTGTAATAATGATTTCACTTCATTTTATGAAGAATACTCTTTCAAATATTCATCTAAAACAGTTTGAATAGGAGTTGTAATATTATTAATACTAATTTTAATTATATACAGAGCTATTCCTTTGAAGAACTTTCAATATAGATAATCACTTTAAGTAGGCTACAAACTATTCCCATGTTAATTTTTATATTTGTAATATCTTTTTTTATATCATTAAATGTTTTTGTCTTTCAGTGTTTAAGGCAACCTAAACAGTATACAATTTAAAGCTTTTATTTATTTAAGTCTGTAGCCACTTTTCTCTTTTGCCGTATTGACACTAAATCTTTTCTTATTATCCTTAGATTTCTATTGTTACTGAAGGGTTACAATCTTATACTTACTCTTAACTTTCTATCTTTAAAATAATAATTGTTAAACCATATACTATTTTTTTTACAAAATTGATCTTATCAGGTCATGGAATATCATATTCAAACGCATGCAAATTAGCCAAATCAAGTGCAAGCACAATCAGTCAAGATGAATGCAAACATAAATTAATTAAGTTATTAACCTAGGCAATTACTAACAAATACTAGTCTTTTCAATTTTCCACACTTGATTCGGTTTGTTCAGATCTGTTGGCTTGTAACGTGATTGGCTTGTCTGAATTTATGTTTGCTTTTTAGGTTCTGTGTTCATTTGTCTAGGCGTCCCTTCATTCATCCTGGCCAGACTACTCCTGGCCAGTCTGAGCCGTCTTGTCTTGTTGTATAGACTTTATTGATAAGCCAAATTTTATAATTTTTTTTATTTGGTATCCTAATAAGCAACTGCTGCTAGGCTTAACACACTGGAAACCTACCTTTACAGAACAGTCTGAGTTCATTTCTTGATGCGTTAAATATAAAAGATGAATTAATAAGTTAATACACTTTAAAAAAAATTATTTATTTTCTACTTAAATTAAAAGAAAGTAAATAAAACAATATTATTGATACTGAAATAAGTAATCACAACTTGTATCTGACATAATACATACAGAATATAAATATTAAAATAAAACTATAACATCAACAAGTATAATCATACTTAAAACGTTTTGAGAGCTATGACTATGTGAATTTAACTTTCTAAATTTTATGTAATAATGAATTAATGATGGAGGTACTTTAATGTATCTAACCCTAAAGCTGATATTTTACATACCTAATATACGTAGAAAAATATTTGTTTTTATTTAACATACTTCATTACAAAAGCAAATTTTCTGTCTGTAAAGACAGACCATAATATGTAACAGTAAAATAGTACACTTATGCTGCTATAATATTTAACTACACTAAGATAGTAGTAGTAAATACAACACACTGCAATGAAAAGTTATGGCAAATCAGGGCCAGATATCAGAAAGTACCATTAAAAAAAACACTGTAAAAATAAAAATTTGTTTCAATCAGAATATATATACATTTTTTAACTCCATAACTTTTTGTTTAATATAAATATACTCATATAAATATAATTTCTAAGCTCAAAGATTAATTATTATTATTTTATTGAAATACCAAAAAAAATTTACTAAAATTTTTTTTTTTATCTTATATATTTTTCATTAAAATGAAAAATAAATTCTACAGAACAGCAGTTGCATTTCAATATACAAGCAACTGTTTATGAACTCAATTAATAAGATTGTAAATTCATTATGTATTATGTTGTGGTTCAATAAAAATTGTTCTTCAGGAACTTTAGCCAAATTCAGACTTAACAAACATTTTCTACTGACTTATTTTGACATCCAATCAATTATTTTTTATTAATTAGTCAATACTACTAACTTGTGTCATCAAATTTATATTAACTAAAATTTCTTTCTATAATTAACAAAAAATATAAAATTTAAAAAACATATGAAAATATAAAATCAAAAATTATCCAAACTTTTAACATAATTATTCTTATTTAAAAAAAATTAAATTAAAAAATATTATCTTTATGAAATAATTCTTGACTTTCACTGTTGAATTATAATAGTAGTTAATTTTTCTAAATGGAAAACATAATAAGCTGCCATTAAGAATTTTTATACTTATTCTAAAGTAGCCTTAATATATTAATACTATCTGATATGCAAAAGGTTTTAAGAATTTTAAGTATAGTTACAAATATAACATGACATTCGTACATAGTTATTTTTTTCATTTATTTACAGTTACATGAAAAAATTGCTAAAAGGTTAATTTTTCATTTTTAAAAAAAATTGTAATAGCAGTTTCAATATGGAATGCTATTTATAAATGTGTAATGGAGCTAAAACTGGATGATCCTTACCAGAGCTATTATTAACTGTTAAGAAAGCATTATTAAAATACAATAAGCAAAATGGAGTACGGCTAGTTCCTTTCCCTTCAGAAGCATTTACAAAACAATCAATAAAACAATGACATGACATGTGAACTAGACAAAAATACATTCAACTACAGAATTAAAATCAACCAGTGGCAAGGTCAGAAGAAAACAAGTTTTTTATGTAGATAATTTTTTGTAGTCTCTCTCTCTCTCTCACAACACACATTTAATTTCAATAATCTTTGTCAAGTTGCTACTAGAGGTTGTTAAAAATTACTAAAAATTTAATAATTCAATCTGATGTAGGATAGAATGAGGGGTGATAAAATATTTGTAATATCCAGTGAAAATTGCAACAGGTTTGAGGTTTATAAACTTTGTAAAAAAAATAAATAAACAAAAAAATTATCTGAAACTCCAGACAAGCCATAGAAATTGGATCAAAAACGGCAAAAGTAAACAAAAATATAATACGGATCTGACTTTGTGTTTGGCATAACATGCAACATCAGACACACAAGAAGATTGCAAAAATTAGAAGCAAAGCTGTTAAGCCTTAATGCTGACTGTTAAGCCAGTGAAAGACAGCTATAATCATCTTTTACATTAATAATAATAACATTTCATCAAATAAAATAGTAAGAAGAGTAATGCGTTCTGTCTTGTCTTCTATGAGGTTGAAGCTCCTGTTGTGTATCATACTAATCACATCACTGGATGTGATTATTTATTTTGATTTGAACCTGGAAGCTGGATAATCATGAAAACTAATATTTGATTATTTATAATCTTAGAATCTCATCGTTGAATCTCTTAGAATATTTATTTATTTAAAAAAAAAATATGTACAAATAAGTAATTCCTTATACATTTTTTCTTTACATATTTTTATTGCAATTGTAAATGCAATTGTGAAAAATGTGATTATATAGATTATATCTATTAAGCTTATGTTAGTACTAATAACCTATGGTTTTCCTAGACTAAGAGTAGAATCAAATCTATGGCATTTATTATATCAGCTGATTTACTGATTGAGTTTCATTGGTGACTATTATGTACCATAACAATTTTATTTTTTTTATAAACAGTGAAATAAAAAAATGTCTCATGAAATTGATAACCCAAGGTTTTGAAATTTCAATAGCAAGTTAAATTTAATGGGTTAAAATGTCAAAATCTCTTAAAGATATCATTTATGTAACTATCCATGAAAAACAGTACATTTAAAAAAAAAAGTTTTACGAATTCTGAAATATTTTGTTTATAGCTGTATTTAAAAAAAAGAGGCTATCTGTTCTATGTATTCCTATTATGTTTTTTAAACAATATTTATTTACATCCATAACTTTATGTTAGGTAAGTAGAACTTTACAATTTTACATTCAATAAATACGTTTTAGACTTCACAGGGTTTTAAATAGAAGTAACAATATTACATTATATTACTTAACATAATGCAGCTACCTTACGCAAGTTATGTAGGAAAAAATGTCCATGCCGCATAATAAATTAACCAGGAAATCTCATTAAATTGATATGAAGGCAAGCATAAAGTAGTCCTTTAAAAAAGGATATATAAATATATTTAAGTACAAAGAATTTTCCTTGATTAGGAAGAATTAAAAAAAAAGTTTTTTTAAAGAATACAGTTCTTAAAGTTGCCAGCAACATATTGTTACTTTTACAATAAAAAGCTACCAAAAACTCATACTAAATAATATCAAATACTAATTCACTGTAAAAATAACTTCAACCATTTTAAGGAGTATATTAAAAGATTTATCCTCGCGTAACCAAAATCATGTGTAATTACAGTTTAAAAATACAGTAACATGTATAAAATTATAAAAAAATAAGCAAAATTAGTACTAACATCAAATTTATACCATTTAATTACACTTTAAAATCTACTTGCTTGTACGTTTTCAATTTGATTGTAAATGTACATAATATGAAAGGAACGTTAATACTTTGTACAACCACTTTACATTTTTAAAATGCATTATATTAATTAAAAATAAATAATAATATTAATAAAATAAATATTAAAACCATTAATATTAGAGGGCAAAACAACAGAAATTTTATTATATAATTAAAGCCATTCTGAATAAACCATATTCTAGCTGTTTTACACGGCAGATAATACATTTAAAGATAGCATTATGTTCCGGACTTTCTCACACAAACTTATCATAACTGTATCACCACTTAATAATAAAATTTAGTTGTATGACAAAATGAACTATTTCATTCAATGAAATGGATGGCGCTAGCACCAACAGTTCTAGTGTAAAACAGATGACCTCTCTCACTGGTATTTCTTAAAAAGGTATTGTTCACTATCAGTTGTAAAACATCCATGATTATTTCCAGCAAATATATTAGGGCATGTTGAAAAAATCCATTAAATAACACTAAAAGAATGGAATTTCAGTTTTATTTGAATCGTACAGTGTATTCAAACAAAACTTCTACCAACAAAGATTTATATATTTATTTATTTATTTATTACTGCTGAATAAGAAACAAGAAAGGTTATTCTAGATCAGATTGTTTGTTTTTTTTTAATATTATTATACTCCATTTGTAAAATGCAATTTCAATAATTTTAGTTAACCTACTAAAATACTGCTTGATACTGACTGGTAAGGAGTTTTTATATCTTTCAAATGTTTTTGGTTGTTAACCTGAATATATTTAACTTTATTTGTTACAGTTAACAGTAATAAAAAAAAACAAAAAAAAACAAATAAATGAATGTTAACTAAAATAATTAAAGTGGAAGATTTCTATTTCCACATTATACATAATATTTCTAATTGCTAAAAAAATAAACATGAAAATAATTCATGGTTTAAAAAAATAAAAATTCACACAAAGATTTCCAATAAAGATATTAATGTTGAACTTTACTGCCATATTGTTATTGTTATTATTCTGTAAGCATAATATACAACTTAATTAAATTTCATAAATGAATAGTACAAATAAATACCATGGAAATCAGAAAAAAAATTACAGGAATAGATATAAAAATATATTACATGCTAATTTAATTACCCTCAAATTTTGTAAATTAATGTTGTTCATGAAATATAAAAATATAGATATTAAAAAAGTAATCAGTCTTATTATGACAATAGCCAGCCATTAGATGCAGCTTACAAGTTATCTACAGAAATTAAATTTTAAATTCTCATCTTATAAGCACTTGCAAGCAGACACTGAAAACCAAAACAATTTTAACTACTAATCTATTAAAAATATTCCTTAGGAATTTTTAAATTATCAATAACAAGACAAAATTAAAGAGTTAAATTAAAACAAAAATATTAACTAATTACAGCTATACATCTACACATTAACTAATTATATTAGCTAATTTTCATTTATAAAATTAGCTTTAAAATTACCATTTATAAAATGTTCTCTTATTTAATAAAAATGAGGTAATATATCCCGGAAAGAAAAAAGTTCAGATATTTCCAATGTTATATTTGTGAGAAATAATTTTTTTAAGATGATGAATTTTACAAATCTCAGAAGTTATCTCCTTTCCTGGTTCATCATTTAATATGATTTTATACTTTTACTTTACTCCATTAAATTACATTTTATGTTAATATTATATTGTTCTTTTATGCTACTAGCTGTTGATAAAAGAAGGCTTTGTAACAATATAATGTTACAAAATAACATTTATCTGTCTTCAGTCAAAATGTTACTGAGTGGTTTTACATACATAATTTGTTTAGTAGTCATTGACTTTATATGCTAGCACTGTATACTTTAAAGTGCTAGCTAACTACTACATTAGTTTGGTGTGTAAAATGTTTTATAAAATCTAAGAGTAAAATTTTCGGTTCGTATAATATTTTTAAAATTATAAAAATATATTTATAAGCATTTAAACTGAATTATATTTTTAAAATTACCTGAATAGATTATAAAAAATACATTGGAAGGTATAATGCAATCTACAGTCATAATGAAATTTATAATTGTATCAAGCTAAGATTATGTTAGGTAACTTTTTCACGAATGATTATGTTATACAATAATGCTTTCTTCTTTTTAAAATAAAGATATTAAAATTCTTCAAAACAATATGAAAATAAAAAATATTTTTTCTTCATGAGGATTTAATTGGTTTACCATCTCACTAGGAATAACAATATTGTGGCAATTCAGAATCATGAATTGTTTTAGATTTAAATACATAAATTCCACACATAATTGAACTGAGGTAAAAAATAGCCAGAACAGTAAACTACAATCAATGTAAGAATCTTATAAAATAATAATAAAAAAAATGTTTTGATGGAATATAGGCTATCTTCATTCATATTTTTACCTGATAATGAAAAGTAATAAAATAATTTTCACTATTTTATTGGTAAATACCATATTATTTTTATGTACGGTACAAATTTTCCAATTGGATCATTGTGAGTCAATTGAGACTTCCAGTATTTTTACATACTACCACAATGACACACTTTAGTTTTCTTACAACTAAATAATGCAAGTGCTTTTTTTAGCTCTTACACTAAAAGTAGTATAGTGAAATTTATAGGCAAAATTTTATGTGGATTTCGTAAAAGAATATTAATGAAGATAACACAGATCAACAAAATCCTAAAAATGTCATTCAATCGTATGACAGATGGAAGATAATTATACTCAAAAGTTAGGTATTCAATTTTCAGGTTAGATTTGTAGTTTTAATATTTCATATCCACAATAATGATCAGTTAATAATTGTATTGATCGTAAACAGTAAGTTTTTCAATATTTTCAATCAAGTTTATTACATAGCAAACAAGTATGACTTTTAATCTATTTCTTTAGCGCTATAACAGATAATCAATTTCTGCTTTATATTTCATTTACAGAAGGTAACTTATAAGCGGCATCTGATGATAGTTAAAATTTGGAATGGAAAAAGAGTATGAATATTTTATTACTGTATTACAATACAATATTTTTATAAATAATGGATGGATGGCAGTATTTATTTCGATGAATTTTATTTTTTTTTTTTAATACAATTATTTTAAGTAATCGATTCCAAATATAGAATTTACCTATATGTTAGTATTCAATTTTTCATAATTAACTACAAACTTTAAATAAACAGAATTTTATTAAATGAATGTAATCAACAATAATTAGTTAATAGCCTAATAACAAATAAACGAGAAAAATAAAATAACGCGATCGTCTACGATAGAATAAACATATAACATATAACGTGATTATTATTATAATTATTATTGAATGCATTTTTATTTATATAATAATAATAATGGATAATATATTACTACTTTTTTTATTCATGTACATAATGATAACTATAATAGTAATAATAATTATATATCATTAATATTGTTAATTTAATTATAATTGCACACAGGTCATTCATTATACTTCTTACTGCAACATCACAGTTATAAAATAACAGAATAATAGTTTCTTTACAATAGAGTTGGTGTCGCAAAATTACAATCGATGTAATTGTGAGCTGCCACTGAACACAATCTGTAATACAAATTAAAAAAAAAGTACAATAATATATGAACTTAAAGAATAAGAATAAATTTACCAAAATAATAGCTCTCTAATTTTTTACCTTCCATAATTCATACTCATTTGAATATGCTTGCAAGCATATTTTTTCTTAAAAAGAGAATATATTTAATTTGGTTTTATTTCTTTCATTATTAAATGTTACATAACAAAATAATACTGGCTGATGTTGTAATATAGTTTATTTATTAATACATTTCCATATCTCATGCACAAGCTTCAAGCTTATTTGAAAAATTACAACACTAGTGTTAAGTTATGAAAACATTACTAAAATAATGTCATCTATTTTAAGGCCATGTATTTTTAAGGAAAATAACTACTTCACATCAGAATTTAAAGGAATATTTCAAAATATACACGAGACAAAACCTTTCAAATAAATATTTAACAGAATTGAAGCGAGAAGATTATACCAAATGCTGAACAAAAAGATTTATCTTAGATTCAGATCAAGAAATATTTATGGAAAAACACTCTAGAAGAAAAGCATGAGTTTTGTTTAATATTACATATTATGTAATATATAGGGAAATAAATGAAATGTTCTTAACAAATTGTGGATAAGAGAGAAAAAAAGAAGCTGAATTGATAATATCTTAAAAGAATTACTAACCCAATATAAAAAAGGAAAAGAACTTTTTGGTATGTTGGAAAATAACTAAATTCTTCAGGAAAAACGAATAAATTACAAAAAACATAAAAAGGACAAAAAAGACAAAACATTATTAAATACAGCGTTACTTTCACGAATGCCATAATTTGTAATTATTTAGTTATAAAACGCAACACTAGCAGCTCAAATGTCAGGAGTACAGTATACATACGTGCCTGCACAAGCGTCACTCCCACCTAGCAGCTGACCATGCAGCTCTCCCACTACTCACAGGCTCCAATAAAAGAGTGAACACCAGAATGAGTTTTCAATTTGTTGTTGACCACCGCCTAGAGAAGAAGCAGAAGAAGATGGATGAAGAAAAAAGAAGTTTCCTGGCTTGCTGAATGTGGGACCTCCCGACGAATGTCAACATCCCCGCCAGAGCAGCAGGTCTGGCAGGCCCGCCAAAGGAGCCGCTGGGTGTGGATGCTACCTTCCCGCCCCAGCTCGCTGAGTTTCAATCACCCTGGCTGGTAAGCCCAGCATGGGATCGCTAAGGGAGAACCGCCTTGGCTGTACCAATGGAAATCAACTGACGCCGACCCAACCATGCGGGGCAGCTCTGGGGGCCACTATTGCCACACTGTAGTGGGGACCCAACTGCCATTGAGTGGAAGCTCGATCTGATCCCAATGGATGAACTACAACTCTCCAACTACAGCCGAGCCAACATCGCCAAAGAACAGCTTCTGAAACCAACAGCCCTTCTCAGAGCTTCCTCAAAAAATGCACAAATGGCCCTTTTCAGGGCTACCACAAGGTTTTAAATTACCGCTAGCTGTCAAAGTAATTCGGTGACAACATCCCTTTTCAGGGCTACCACAAGGTTTTAAAGTGTCACGTGCTGTCAAAGTCA